>NW_026131779.1:0-54193 GCF_903995435.1 Acomys russatus | reverse complement strand
AGAGAGAGAGAGAGAGACAGACAGAGAGAGAGACAGAGAAAGGACAGAGACAGAGACAGAGGAGAGAGACAGAGAGACATCACAGAGACTCCAAAATATTTCAAGCACACATCCATTCATTTTTAGTACTGTTTGTTTAAAGAAACTGTGACTAACACAAGACCCTTCACACCCTCCTAGCCTGAGATAATCCTGAGTGTCCATAGAAGATTGTTGTGGAAATTCTACCAATTTATGTGTGGTTTGATGGTTTATCAAAGAAGAAGATCACTATGTTCTTAGTCCAGTACTTAGATTAAAAAGAACCATTCAGAATTTTAGATGCACCAAGATAGGAAAGATGTTTTCTTCAAGGCTGCCAAATACAAATAGCCAAAACACTAAGAATGTAACATTTATATAATTCCTGATTGTGTCATGCTTCTTCTTGCTGAAGGTTGTTTATTGTATCTATTTGTAATTATATAAATGTATGTAAAAATAAATAAAATAATTAATCTAAAAAACCATCATTAACGACACTATGTGGCAGGAAATAGGAGACAATGGTACAAAGGTTTGAATCTAGAGTTCCACGGCCAGTGAAGGTGTTATTCAGCTCGATGCTGGAGTAAGTATGATCTCACACGGGGAGGCGGGACACAGGAAGTGATATCACTAAAAGAGCATTTCAGAACAGAAAGCCCCAGTCTCCATCAGAAGTGCAAGTTGGCGTGTAGGTGGGGCAGACTCACAGATACATGTGGGCTCTGGTCGTGTGTGTATTATAGAGCTGAGCAGATCACGCCCGGAGCCGTTATTCCAAGTATGATGTTTGCTGTGTGTATCTGTGTTTGTGTCTGTGAGTGCAGTGCCTGTGCAGGCCAGAAGAGGGCACCAGATACTTCGGAGTTGGGGCCACAGATGGCTGTGAGCTGGAAAACGAACCCAGGTCCTCTGGAAGAGCCACGGAGCTCTTAACTGCTGAGCCGTCTCTCTGGCCCCCTGAGTGTGGCTGAACGGTAAAAAGCAGCAGCCACCATGCTACGCACAGATTCCTTCATTTCCACTGACAGCACCTGTGAGCCCTGAAGCCACACGGTCTAGGTTGTATAGCATGTAACCGACTATATATCCACCATGATAGGCAGCTTTATCTTTCTGTACGCACTACTGTACCCGCGGTGGTCATAAAGTTACCTGGTGCATGGTGTTTTGCAAATGTATATTGGATGAATAAATCAATGAGTGAATCGTGAAAATGACAAAAATCACAGTGTTCCCCTCGGATGAGAGAGAAAAATATAACCCAGGTGATGGTGTTTTGTAACAGGAGACAAGAGACAGCCCTGAAACTTCTGGGCAGCACGAGAAAAGGCTGCTTTCTTGCTCACTGAGGAGCCATACACAAAGCGCAGCTCTGTGGCTTGAGGAAAGAAGAGGCTGCAGCAGTGCTTGTGGGAGGAGCCTAGTGAGGCCTGTGGGAGGAGCCTAGTGAGGCCTGTGGGAGGAGCCTAGTGGGGCCTGTGGGAGGAGCCTAGTGGGGCAATGCCTGTGGGAGGAGCCTAGTGAGGCCTGTGGGAGGAGCCTAGTGGGGCAATGCCTGTGGGAGGAGCCTAGTGAGGCCTGTGGGAGGAGCCTAGTGAGGCCTGTGGGAGGAGCCTAGTGAGGCCTGTGGGAGGAGCCTAGTGGGGCAATGCCTGTGGGAGGAGCCTAGTGGGGCAATGCCTGTGGGAGGAGCCTAGTGCAGCAGCTTCAAACGGATGTTGACAGAGGAGCATAATGACCACGTATTCTTTTGTTTTCATCTCTGTATTATGATAGACCGAATCGGCCTGCTCTCTAAGACTGGCTTCTATGCAGACTGCTGGGCTCAGCTGGGGAACCATCGCCTCTGTGTACAAAAAAGAAGAGAAGGAAGCCTGGCTTCTTGGGATTCTAGTCCTCAGGTTTCCCTGAGTGTGGCTCTCTAAGATTCCTGACCACCCTGAATCAATGGGCCTGCAGGACTGCATGGCGCACGGGGCTTCAGGCAGCCTAGGGATCCTGCAGCTGAGACGGGAAGTGGGAAGGATTTCTCCAAAGAATGTGGGCATGAAAGCAGGAGGTGGATACTCCAAGGCCTGGCGATAGAATGGCGGGATGGATGGCGGTGGTGGATGGTCTACGGTCCACTTGATACCTGCAGAGGAAGACAACTAGACCAATGTCGGACCTCTTATGGATGACATTGGCTGACATGAGAAATCCATTTCAAAGGTCTATGGCTCTTTAGTCAACATGTGCTTGCCATGCAAGCATGAGGACTTGAGTTCAATCCAAAGAACCAATGTGAAAAAGTCATGAGTAGTGGCGCATGTCTGCAACCCCAGTGCTGGGGATGCAGGACTAGGAGACTCCCTGGAGCTCCTTGTTGGCCATCCACCATCCATCCATCCATCCACCATCCATCCACCCATCAGCCATCCATCTATCCATCCACCATCCATCCACCCATCAGCCATCCATCTATCCATCCATCCATCTACCCATCATCTATCCATCCATCCATCATCCATCATCTATCCCTCCATCATCCATCCATCTATCTATCCATCATCTATCCTTCCATCATCCATCCATCATCCATCCATCATCCATCCATCATCATCTATCATCCATCATCCATCCATCTATCTATCCATCATCCATCCATCTATCATCATCATCCATCCATCATCCATCCATCATCATCTATCATCCATCATCCATCCATTATTATCCATCCATCCATCAAAGCTAAGCCAGTTTCAGTTAGGGACATTGTCTTAAAAAATAAGGGGGGGGGGCAATTTAGAAAGATACTGGACATCAACCTCTGACCACACAAGTGCACACACATGCATGTACACCCACAAATGTACTTGTGCATGCTCTCACACAAAAAGATGGACACACAAGTCTGTAGGAGATGACTTTGGACCTAGAGTTTCGTTAGCAGCTAGATTATTCCTGTGTGGGGCTGAAACCCAGCTGACAACAAACTCGGAAAGAATCAAGATTGCTGACCACAAACCCCTCTGAGAAGTCACTGGGATGTGCTCCGTAGCCAAACAAACAAACAAACAAACAAACAAACAAACATTTTTCTTCCCTCAAAAAAGTGGAAGTTGTAAAAAAAAATTAGGAAAACATGCAAGTCAAAGCTGAATTAAAGTAAAAACCCATCATCAACTAGAGAAACTCACCGCAGGCTGATAGTAAAGCCCCAGGTGATATGGGAGAAGTGGAGGGCCGACCATGAAGGGAGAGTGGAGTGTGCTGCTGCAGTCAGGCTTTCATCTGATCAGACAGGGCATCTGGTAGCTTCTTGGGCCATCTATCCACCCAGAGAGCTTCAGAGCTAAACAGCACATGCTGAGACATCCATGTGGGTGACAGGAAGTGGCTTCCATGATCCCGGGAGGTGATGGGACAGATGCTGTGCACAGTGACTGCTTGTTCCTATGCTCGGGACTGGACCCAGGACTTTACCCTCACTGAGCACTCCCCACCCCACTAAGCCATCAATGCCCAGAGAGAACACTCTTGAAAAGCAAAGAATGAACAAAAGAGGGGGAAAAAAAAGAACATATGAAGTAGAAAAAAATAAGATCAATCAGTTAAAAGTAATAAAAATAGAAATTAAATTTGTGCAGGGACATTGTTTTAAGTGGTTTTTAATTGTTATTTATTTTATTTTTTGAGACTGTAATACAAAATCACATTTCTCATATAAGCTTCTTACTCTTTTTCAAGTTGATAGTTTCTTTTTACATTATTGTTACAAAAAAAAATTGAGCTGCCTGGAGACATGGCTCAGTGGCTAAGAGCACTGGCTGCTCTTGCAGAGGACCTGAGTTTGATTCCCAGAACCTACATGGCAGCTCACAACCATCTATAACTCCAGTATCAGGAACCCAGGGATCTTTCATTTGCCTCCATGGGCATCAGGCACAAACATGGGACACAGACATGAATGTTTGCAACAGACACATACACAAAATAATAATAATAATAATAATAATAATAATAATAATAATAATAATAATAACTTTAGGTTGAATATAGAAGTACAAACATGTTCTGTCTGTAAGAGGTTTCAGAGCAAGCATAGCCCCTCAGCATTCTTAAGCTGCCAGAACTGAGTGAAATGCTATGGAGTAAATTTATTTTAAAGCCTGGTTATAATAATAAGCAAAATACATTTTAAATGACATCAAAAAGCTAATTTCATTTGAGAGACATTTAATTCAGTGGAGATTTACAAGCAATGATCCTTGACTGTGTAGAAAATACACAAAACAGCAAGAGCTGGCAAGATGGCTCAGCAGATGACGATGATGTCCCACTGCACACCCAGCGACCTAAGTCCATCCCTGGACCATGACGATGGAGGAAGAGCCCTGACCGCTCCATGCTGTCTTCTCTACATGAGGGAATGCCCCCAGATAGATAGGTAGATAGACAGACAGGCAGGCAAACAGACTCACAGACAGACAGAAGATAGATAGATAGATAGATAGATAGATAGACAGACACATAGATAGACAGGCAGACAAACAGACATATAGACAGACAGATAGACATTAGATACATAGATAGATGATAGACAAACAGACAAATAGATGATGATAGATACATAGATAGATAGATAGATAGATAGATAGATGACAGACAGAAAGACAAACAGACAGACAGGTGAGTTAAGGGTAGCAACAATAAACATAAAGGCAAAGAGAAGTTGGAAAATTCAAAATCACAACAAAACATTTTAACTTGTTTCTTCTAGGAATGAGATTCAAGGGTCTGAAGATTAAATTAACAAGCATAAATCCAGACCCACAGATTTTCAGACACTACACCAGCCAAGGACATATATTTTGAATGTATATGTACATATGAATATACACTCAAATATAATATATGCATGTACGTATTTGCTCTGAAATTAAATTTATGAATATTAAATTTGTATTATGTATATTAAATTTATGTATGTATAATATCCCCCCAAATCATCAACCATATCTAAAACCTCCTTTTGTATAAGTCAGGGAGAAAAATTTATACAGATTTTAAAACTCAGAAATAAGACAGTCTCTGATAATATGGAAACTAAACCAAACAATAAAATGAGAGACAGGAACTAGCCCTGAGAGAGCTACCAAATGTTCTTCTGACTCATTCTTGTTTTAATACAAAAATCAAAACCGAAATAAGGAAACACCCTGATGTGCACCCCAGAATTCAAAGCCATTTGCTGTGGAGACATCTGTGCACCCCTGTTTTCTGAGCTGCTCCACAGTAGCCAAGTGTGGCAGCCGCAGGGGTGTCCTTCAGCAGGGGCGCATGATAATGTTACATGCCAATAACACACAGTGGGGGTTTATTCAGCCACGAAGAAGAACAAACACAGCACTTTCAGGAAAACAGATGCGACTGCAGCTCACCATGCTGAGAGAAATATGGCAAGCTCGGACAAACTCCGGGACAAATACCTCACATTTATACATGGGAAGTTAAATAAAAGAGAGTCTGTGAGGGACGTGGAGAGAAAGGGGGGGCTTGGGAAATTGTGAAAAAGATGAAAGCACTCTCTATGGAAATGGCATCATAAACACCTTACCTTCTATGATTAATATACACAAACACATATGATTAATACACACAATCACATATGATTAATACACACAAACACACATGTGGGAAAAGACAGAGCCTAGCATAGCAAGACTGGTAGGTGGCCAAAGGCAAGGCACACGGATAATTATTTAGTTTTGTAAATATTTATTTAAAAACAAACTCTACTAAATGAACAGAAACCAAGCATTTCTATCAAAAAGCCAGGGTTATTAACAAAACAAACCAGAGGTGGCAGGGGTGGTGGGGAGCCTTAATAAAGACAAAATGAACAACAACAAAATAAATCAGAAAAGCAAGCAAGGAGATTCATCTGCAGAATAAAAGCTGATTCTCTGAAAAGCAAGAAGGAGCCATCAGCAGAGTGAACGAATGGGACACGTTCAACATGGGGCAGATGTGGGGGCTCATCCTTGGTGAGTCCCAGCTTGCTATGTAGCCTAGAATGACCTTGAACCTCCGATTTTCCCAAGTGCTGAGATTTCAGGCCTGTGCCATCAAGGCCAGCTGACATCGCCCTCATTAACAGTTCTTCCAAATTCCTCCAAGATCAGGTCTCAAGAGTTCAAAACACAGGAACTCCCGGAGGCTTCGGCTCTCCCGCGATGCTCTGGGGGCGGCTCCGCTCTCTGCCGGAGGCGGCTCAGGCTCTTTCTTCTCATCAGGAGTCAGCAACATTTACTTTCTTTTATTTGAAGAAAGATAAGCAGGGCTAAGTTAGAGGAGGCAGAAAGTCAAGAGGAAGGGAAAGCCGCCAAGTGGCTTTTAAAGTGCAGGTTGCCTTGAGAGCGGCCCTAATGCATCAAGGTAGTGGGAGCTGCCTCCAGACACAAGATGAAGAGCTGTTCATCTGGAATCTATCAAAGGCCTCTTTTCAGCTTTAGCCTCTTCATAGCGACAGAGCCCACCAAACCATGCAGCTATAGAAACTGGGCTACGAGGAAGCTAACTTTTAAACAGGGCTCTCAGTCCGTCCTTCAGCCAAGAGCCAAATGCTTGACCATGCATCAGCACAGGTGACCCATCTCATCTGACCGACGCTTGCTGTCGTCTGCACAGGTCATAGGCGTCTTTCAGCTGTGCCTGTGTGAGGTCTTGGGAGAGCCAAGGGATAGAGAGACTCAGCCTGTCAAGTGTGTCCCTTGTAAACACAAGGACATGATGCCAATCTCTCAGGACCGTTCTGATGGCACACTTGTGTGAAGGCACACTTGGATGGATGTAGCAGTTGTCAATAAAGCGCTGTTTAGCCAATCAGCTGGGCAGAAGGACAGGAAGTGGAAGGCGGGGCTTCCAGGAGAGGAGTAGGATCCGGGCGTTGACAGTTGAGAGTGAACTGGAGAGAAGCCGCCGGAGAAGAATCAAATTGGCAAGTGATTGGGATGTAGCAGGTTATGAGGATTAGAGTAGTTTATTTTAGTTTACTAGTAGATTAGTAGCGGTTTAGATTCTGCCCAGCATAGTGCTTGCAGCTTTAAAATTACATTTCAGTCTCATTGTATCAGTTATTGGCTTTCTAGGCCAGACAGATATAACGGGTCCAGCAGCATGAGAGGTATAGGCAGGAGGATACCCCAAGCTCCAGACCAGCGAGAAATCACATCTCAAAAAGCCAGATGGGTGGAGCCTGAGGAACCAGCACCAGGAGCTGTGGTGGTTCTCTGACCTCCAAACATGTGCCCAACCTATGCACACACATGTGTGTACACAAATACACGAATATGTACACGCACATGTTTAAATGGGGCACATAAGCCTCTATAGAGCCATATTGGCTGAGGATCCAAGGCCAACCTATTATTAACAACAGACCATTTATTCTGTGCTCGCTGTGTGACGACGTGACAAGCTCGCCAGCTGAGCAGGAATGGCTTGAGTTTGAAAAAGAAGTCAGTTTCTTTGTAGGTAGCTGGGCTTGGGCAGGATCGGCACTCTGGGGATGCTGTGAGGCCCCGTGGGCTGCCGGGTAAAAGGAAATGGCCAGTGGGGACACACGGTGAATCAAACACACTGCTCAGTGTCCATGGGAAACCCAGCTGGCATTTTTACCGTTGGCTTCTGCAGTCTGTTGCCGCCATGCCTTGTGGTAAGCGTCCCTTGCCTGTGTGGTTGTTGGTTTATGTTACTCTGAAGGAACAAAACAGAACACAGCACCTGATCGGTAGAAAGAGTGGACGACTTGACTCCATCTTAAAGCTGTGACCAGAGAAGCATCCCTTCCTCTCACCCGCTTAACTCAGCTGTTAAAGAGCCTCGCATGTGTCCAGTTTGTTGTAAGGTCCCAGAGCACAACAGTAAAATTCTGATGGTGGAGTCATCACAACAGAAAGGGTTAGGGACAGCCTCTCCCTGACGGCCACGTGAGTGTCAGTAGGAAGCTATTAAGAGGATGCGTTGACATTGATGGCAGAAGCAAGAAGAAGGCAGAGGCAGGCTGAGCTCTGTGAGTTCAAGGCCATCCTGGTCTATACAGAAGCTCCCTGCCAGCCAGGAGGGCTAGATAGTGGGGCCCTGTTTCAAGAATGGAAGAGGGGAAGGGGGAGGGAGGGAGGGGGAGAAGGATGCTCTTGATTCTGGGTGTGGATGTGTTTGATGCTTGGGGCATGGAAGCCAGAATAGCTTCAGTGGGTGGAGTGCTCAAGGGAAAAGGAGGTGAGCGTGGGGTTGGAAATGAAGCCGTGAGCCATACCATTGACCTGGAGTTGTTAGGGTCAGAGGCTGGGCCTTGGCAGGCCTAGTAAGCCAGGCTTGGCCTCCCAGCCTCAACAGGCCAACTAAACAAACAAGTCATAGCGAAAAGAAGAAAAAGATGTATTTGATGGGGCCATACGAAGAACAAGAACAAAAATAAAGACCAATGACTCCTCCCCCAAACAGTCTTTGGGGCACTGATACCAGGCATAGGTTTATAAATGGCCAGAGGCATGCGTAGCTAAGCAACCCTGGTCAAGGTGTGGTCCTGCCCCTCGCTGGCCCATCATTGTCTCATCCCGTCCTTCCTTCAGAGTGGTCTAACAGGTTGTTAGAACCATGTGAAATCTCTTCCTTGGGAAATTAGCTCCGCCTCTGTCTGCACCAGGCTCCAGAAGTTTTGTTTTCCTAGCACGAGATTCCTAAGATATTTTAATTTCTTTGGTTGCATTACGTAGTCTTAACAGTCAAAGGCAGGTGAGTAAGTGTCTCTGTGGAATCGCTTCATCCCTACAAGAATGGTTATACCCATGAGGATGTAGGTTTGGGTGGTAGCAGGGACTAGAAGACTCTGCAGGTCCTGGGGAAGACCAGGGTCAACCAGTGTCCGGTTAACTGTTAAACAGGAGCTTCCTGGCTGGGGTGGGGCTAGATAAAGAGCCAGTGGGATGCAGGAGGAGGCCAGACTGGTGGATCCTGCAGGATTTGGGAAAAGCACTGAGCGGCTGTCACCACAGTGACAGTGGCGGGGGATGTGAGAAGTGGGAGAACTCGGGACGGGCTCCAGACGCAGCGCTCACAGGATGTGCTGAGAGTTGGACGTGATATTTAAGAGGGGAGGAAGATTTGAGAATGACTCTGAGGATTTTGGCAGAATGAAGTTACCATCTACTGAGATGGGAAAGGCTGAAGAGGAGGAGTTTATAAAAGAAATAAAGAATTATGCTTTTCACATACAAATCTGAGGCTGAGGTTAGGTATCTGTGGAAATGTCAGGAACACTGTTGGGTACAATTGTCAGAGATCAGAGGAGAGGAGGTTTAGAGAGCGACCCTATTGGACTGAAATGAAGTCACTTGGGGGAGAGAAAGGGGAGACACACAAAAACAAAGTTCCCAGTACTCCCACCTCAGAACATGGGAAGAGAAAAGTATTGGGCAGAGACCTAAAGAGCTCTTATGAGCTGGTGTCAACCAGAAGCATGCACTGTCCCCATCACCATGAAAGAGGGTGGGGCCAAGGAGGCCATAGCAACTGGAAGGCTGCAGCACTAGCCTGGGATCCGGCATGTCCATGGCTGCAACGAAAGCCAGGCTGGGCCAAAGGAAGGCAGAGAGATACTTGGATAAATTGAAAAAACTAATCAAATGCTGCTGTGGGTACAACTGCAGTAAACAACCATGAAAAGCAAATGAATGCAGAATAGAAATTTTGGGGGCCTTCTGAGGCACGGGGAGTCAGGGTGAGTGTGGCATTGCTTGTATGGCTTAGTGCTGTGAGAGAGCTCAGAGGGAGAAATTATTTGGCTAAAAGCTTCTGCCCACTGTCCATGGTTCTGAGGACTCTGGGCCTGTGGTAGGAAGCGCGTGCCTTACCTCATGATGGGCAGGAAACAGAGATGGAGCAAAGGAGTGGGGGGCTGCATGTAACCTTCAAAGGCACACTCCTCGTCACTCCGCGTAGGTCCCACCTCCTAAAGTTTCCAGAATCTTCCAAAGTAGTGCCACCATCTGGGAAAACAAGACTTCATCACTGCCAGCCTGGAGCTTTGTGTTTGTTGCTTGTCTCATTGCTGTGGTAGCACAGCTGAGGGTACAGTCCATCATCTGTCCGTCCTGGTGGGGAAGGCATGGCACTGGGCAGCCGCTGACTCAGGATGCAGAGAGAGGGAGGGAGAGAGGAGGAGGGGCGCTGATGCTCGTTCACTTCCACTTTTCCATTCTGCTGAGGACCAGATGACTCCGTGCACATTGATGGTAAGCCTTCTCATCAAAATTAAACCGATCTGAAACCTCCCTCACTAACGTTCCCAGAGGCCTGTCTCCTAGGTGATTGTAAATCCTGTCAAATTGACAATATAAACCACCACAAAGACATTTCGTATTCAAATTGCAGCAGGCACACAGAGAGCCACTGTCTTGTTATTCCATATGTCAAGCAGACACAAATCTTATAATTTCGTCTTTACCCCACATTGATTACCCATGTGCCCTGTGTGTTCTTTTATACATGTAAAGCATGCCATGACCGACACAAAGCAAAAACTCTCAAATAGCTTTGGTCATGTTTCAGAGAGACCTGCAGAGTTTGGCGTGGATGTGGGATTGCTGCACAGTCCTAGAGGAATCTAGGAGGGAGGGTGGGGCCCACGAGACTTCACAGGAAAGCCGAAGCTTGCTCCTCCCTGGCATTATAGAACCAGTAAGCAGCTGCTTCGTAGCAGAGGCTCTGATCAGCCAAGGTACTGAGGGGAAATCCAGTCCTGGGACCTGTCAGGCTGCCTGCAGCTTGTGCAGAGAGCCCCAGGAAGCAGCTTGTGTGAGCCATCATCAAGTTTGGCTGAGGGTTTCTGGGGTGCACTGCGTTGGGCTGAGGGTTTCTGTGGTGCCCCTGATTCGCAGACTGTGCCTCCACCATATCCCTGTTAGTAAACCTCACACAGTCATCAGTTCACCACGCTGGACTTTGGTGCCATCATTACTTTGGTCCGCCCATGGGTTCCCTTTCAGTGCGGAGTAGATATGCGCGCTGTCTCCCCAGGCAAAGTCTCTCACACAAAGGGGAGCCAGAAAGGCTCCGACAAGGACTGGGTCCATTATCAGCTGAGTCACATGATGAGGTTAGAAAGCGTGGGGATAAAGAGAAGTAAACACGGGGCAGTGCGTTGGGGGTAGAGATGAATTCTCACTGGGCATTGCCACTGTGGACCTTATAGCTGAGTAGAGCTGTTCTCAGAAAGATGGGGCTCCCTGAGCGTGGGACAGATCTGCCCGGGTGCTGAATGCTCCTCAGTGGTGGTTACACTTCAGACCACAGCAGGGCCTTTTATACAACTAACGATGGAATCCCACCCACACCTGTGGAATCCGTGCTCCTGGGATGAAGGTTTGCCTCATGCCGCTGTCTAAAAGTTTCTGGGTGGCTGTGCTTTGCCTCTGGGACTGAGAAACACGTGTTTAGCTCCTGAACCTGCATCAGGTGAAATAGAAGAGAGAGCTCAGTAGCAAATGATTGCGTCCTGTTTTGGTACAGGAAAGCACTCAGCACCCCTGATCCAGAAATGCTGCTGGGAAAAGGTGGCTCAGGTGGCAGACGCACTTGCTGACAAGCCCGAAGACGGGGTTCCATCCCCGGGACCCACACAGTGGAAGGTGAGGACCGAAGCCCGCAAGTTGTCCTCAGACCACCACACAAACTCCGTGGCACGTGCACATGTTAACAAAAATTTGTAATTTTTTAAAGTAAAGTAATGGCATCTGCCTGCAAACTTCTTTGCTAGACAGCCTCACCAGGCTTCCTGAGGCGCTTTCCTGCAGTGTATTTCACCGTGAGGGAGATGCAGTCGTGCACTCAGAGCAGAACACACGGAAATGGAAACGGGCCTCCGAGCAGGCGTGAGGGTCAAGGGCAATGTGTGCTTAGCTTTCAGTGTGCCCCAGACTGTTGAGTCTCACCCTCACATTCCCTGTCACGTCCCCCTGGAGAGCCTGAAGCACCAGCAACTGGGAGACTTCTTAGAGATCTGTGCTGGTGGTCTGCCGCCTTTGGCTTTTTTCACTTTAAGCTCCCAGACATCACACATCCAGGCAACATTTCTCACCACCAGCAGAGTCCCTGGTGTGGTTTGGGGGTTGAGGCAAAGTCAAGCCTGGCGCCTAGTACAGAGTAATGCCAACTTCAGTGGGTCTGGAGTTAACAAAGACACTTGTCTTAGTGTTAACTCATTAAATTCTGTGCATATTTCCATCTGCACGGGAAGGGTTGACTCGGAGGAGCCTGGGTGGAGAGATGACCGCAGAAGAACTGATTCTGTCTTTTTCTGCCCAGCTTTTCCCTGCTGGTGAACACATCCGTCCTGTGCTGCAGCTGCTGCCACTGCTGCCGCCCTTCGTAGCTCAGCTTCCTCATGCTTCAGGGGTTCCCCAGGCCTCCAGCGCCAACATTGGGAGCACTGAGGCGCTGGCCTTGTGACCTGAGTAGCTGCCTGGTCTCAGTCTCTCTGACACATGGATGACCATGCTGTAGTGCCCAGCCCACACAGCGTAAGCCAAGCTAGTCAAGTGCATGCAGTCTGTCAGCTCTGTCCCTCCCACCCCGACTGACAGACACAGCAGGTGGCACAGAGGAGGGAGAGGGAAAATGTGGGCTTCAGATAATTCATGGGCTCCATGTTTATTTCTCTCACATATTAAGGTTGCCTGTGTGCGTTTGGGAGGAAAGGGAAGAAACAGAACACACTGTAAGAAGGAAATTACAGAGGAGGAATGGAGAACCTCTTTGAGTTGCTACCTTCACTTAAAATATTTAGCAGAGAGAGTGGGTGTCAGGCAAAGGAGTCGGAGAAATGTTCCCTCACAAGAAAGCATGGATGTGCTTTCTCCTTCCTGCCCGCCAGCCTGGGGAACGCTGCGTCCCGTCTGCTGCAGGCAAGATGCCCGTCTGTGGGCCCTGGCTGGGAAGGGTCCTAACGGGAGCTCCTGTTGCTCCTCTCCTGGAGACCAGGCACATGCTGAGCAGACTGCACCAACCACCAGGCTAACACCACGCAGAACTGTTTCCCGGGGAAGGATGCAGTCAAACAGGCAAAGGCACAGGGAGAGGGTACCTGGAGCTGGGTCCCCAACCTCTGTGCAAAGCCTGTGTCCCCTAAGTGTGTGTTATTTATCCAGCATGTGCATGGTCCAGTGCCAGCATCTGTTCAGCTCTGTCTGCTTGGTGGACTCTCTGTAAACAGTGGTTTGGAGAGGCACAAGGTGGGAGAAAGCATGAGGTGCTTTGGGGAAGGGCTCGGGCCCGGAGTGCATGTGGATGCTGGGCTCTGCCCAGTCCTCCAGCACCTTACTGGTGCACCCGTCTCTTCCATTCTGCCATGCCTGAGTCATGCCCACCTGTCTGTGTGTCTGTCTGTCTGTCTATCATCTATCAACTATCTTCTACCTATCATCTGTCTTCTATCAACTATCTATCATCTATCAATTATCTTCTATTTACCTATCATCTATCTATCTATCAACTATCTGTCATCTATCTTCTATCTATTGTGGCACCTGCACCACTGCAGTACCGAGCCAAGGGCGAGGGACTGCAGGTTTAACACACAATAAAACAGCGGATCCTTCATGCTAAGAGAGTGACAACGGCGGCCTTTATTCAGCGTCAAAAGAGCCTTTTTACAGGCAGCAAAGCAGGAATGTCACTCACAGGTGAAATCTCTCAAGAGGTGATTGCGCACATGAGGGAAAGTCTCAAGGAAAGGAGGGGTGTGCTCTCAGAGCGGTAAACATGACCAACATAAGCACAGACACGGAAGCTGCTAAAAACAGGACATGCAACTGCAAGACAGGCAGGCAGCCCCGTCCGGCCTGGTTCCCACAATCTATCATCTATCTATCTTTTTTCTTTTGCATTAGAAAGTGCAGATACAGAACACAGCTCTCATCCCAAAGGGAATCAGTGACCATGTCCTAGGAGCACAGACTCGGATTGCCTCGAATGACATGGTTCACTGTGGAATTGGCCACAGAGGACAAGAAAGTCACAAATCAAGGCATTAACCAAATGCGTTAATGTCTGCAAGTGTTTCACACTCAAGCACAGGAGCAGTCCAGTTGTTGATTGAGAATCTTTTTTAAAATATTAATGAGTATGCACGGACGTGCGCATGCACGTGTATGTGTGTGCATGTACCTGTGTGGTTCTTATGTGCACAGTGTGTGGATGAGGGTCAGAGGACAACTTGGGGGATTCAGGTCTCTCTTCCCATCACGTGGGTCAGACCATCAAACTGAGGCCAACAAGCTTGGCGGCAAGCACTCTGCCCACTGGATCATCCCACCTGATTGGAATTGGGGCCCATTTCTGCCCCTCCTCTCGCATCTCCAGAGGCGCTTGTCAGACATCCGGGAATCTCCATCACAGGCCCTCATGGAATTTTTTAATCAGCCAATCCATCTCACACAGGGACTGACACAGAGGCCCCCAGCAACAACTGGGAATCAGTCAGTTATCAGTCAGCATTTCAGAACCTTCAACATGGGTGTGGCATTTTTTTTCCTGAGAAATTCAATTACAAAACATTTATCAAGAAGGGTGAAATGGGGGTTCCTTTGCAGAGGGGAAACCCAGTGAGGGCACTGACCCTCTCTTGTTTTGCCTGCTCAGTACCACAAGCCATCTCAAGAAATGCACCAGGGAGGCAGCAGAGAAGATCCTGAGCCTCTGGCACATGATGAAACCAGGACCAAGACAGACATTTTCTGGAGAGTGAAGGGAGATGTCCCCTTTACCTCCCCTCTGTCTCTAGGAGTCAATGCGCATGGTAGGGCCTTGGCCCTATGGGGACTTGCTGCTGATGGCCTCCAAACAGGCCCTTGAATGGTGGCCTGTGGTTCATCCCTGGCCAGCTGTCCTCCAGTTGCCCCTCACTTGTAAGGATGCCAGCAGGTGGCCTGAGGGAATGTGTTTAGAGGCCCAAGTACTCCCCGCTGATGGTCTTGAGAACCGATTACACATCCACAGTGTAGGTGTAGAGGTAAAAAGAAAAAAAAAACCTTACCATGTAACCCTAGCTGACCCCCAATTTACAACCCTCCTTCCCCAGCCTCCCGAGTAGCTGGGGTCAAACACGTGTGCCGCTGTGTGAAGCTGAGACATTGCATCCTCTGAGGAGCTGGGGTCACACAGGTGTGCCACTGTGTGCAGCTGGGACACCGCATCCTCCAGAGCAGCTGGGGTCACACAGATGTGCTGCTGTGTGCAGCTGGGACATCGCATCCTCCAGAGCAGCTGGGGTCAGAAAGGTGTGCTGCTGTGTGCAGCTGGGACACCACATTCTCCGAGGAGCTGGGGTCACACAGATGTGCTGCTGTGTGCAGCTGGGACACCAAATATTCCAGAGGAGCTGGGGTCACACAGATGTGCCACTGTGTGCAGCTGGGACACCGCATCCTTCTGTTCTCTCCCCACTAGTGCCCTTTGCATCCTTTTCAGATGGGCTTCTGTCACTTGCTGTTGCAGTTTCATTCTTCTTTGGATACTAAAATCATCCCTGTATCTGTATAGAGGGACCAGCATCTGTCCCTTCACCTGCTGAGGGATGGCGTTTGTGAGGGAGTCCTCGTCGCACTTTGAGTTTGTGTTGGTGTTAGCACAAGGGCAGAATATCAGACAGAGCCACACGGTTCATTACCAACCGTGGCATGGTGGCCCAGATTTCCTACTTAAATTAGAAAGTAGATGTCTCAAGGGCTTCGTAAGAAGAATATTCTCCAGTAGAAGATGAGAAATTCTGTTCAAGCATGAATTCCCACAGGACGTGCGAGAGCCAAGAAATGGGGGGAGGGGGCGTCCTAACCAATTTGGCCGCTGGAGGTTTATATAGAAAAGTGAGTGGCCAGAGGTGTGTGTGCGTGCAAGCAAGATGTGTGTGTGCACATGTGTGCGTGTGTGTGAAAAAGAGTGGATAGATAGATAAATAGATGATAGGTAGATAGATGATAAATAGTAAATAGATGAGACAGACAGACAGACAGACAGAGAGGCAGAGAGAAAGGCAGAGAAAAGGAGGTATACATATGCACTCACAAAGAGGGTCAAATCTAGGTTTGACTGCCCTTCAACATCAAAGTGAGGTGTGGGACATCCTGCTGTTGTAGCTACAATTTGAAGTAAATGGCCATTGTGGGAGTGCCCACCTGCCATGTGCCTTCTAGACGCTGTGCTGTGCTCTTGCAGTGCCACTAGAGGGGGCACAAGTTCACTGTCATGCCTGGTCCCCAGAGTGCAACGCCTCGGTGAATGTTCTAGATGACATTTGGGAAAGCAACCATGCATCTGTTTGCATTTATTCTGCAAAGAAAACTGAGCAGACTGGAAAAGAACCCACATAAAGAAGCTGGAGGTGGGAGGGCCCCTGCAGCTCACTGGCCAGTCAGCCGAATTTACGGGTGAGTTCCAGGTCAATGAGAGACCCTGTCTCAAAAAACAAGGTGGGTGCTAACTGAGGAATGACAGCTGAGTTAGTCCTCTGAGCTCCACACACAGGAACATGCATGCATGCAACTGGCACACTCACATGCACCTGCACACACTTGAACGTGCGCACAAACACAGAAGGATAGGCAGAAATTATCACTAAACTTATTTGCATGTAAAACAAAAATCCTTTGAAGAATGGGAGAAATTAGGGGGACTAAGACCGTCCTGGATGGGGTGAGTCCTGGAGGCCAGGAACTACTGACCAGAGCACATTGCAATGTGTCACCACACTCAGGACGAGTTTCCACTCCATCAGTGGAGACATTAGCTGCATTGGGACCACATGATCTGTGAAGGAGCAAATAGATGAACCTAAGTGTTGTAACACAAATGCTCCTTGCTTCCCTGGGACCTTCATTCAGTTATAAACAACAGCCATTTGCTTCATGGAGGTAGCATATTTTTATAAAGTAGATATGGAATCTCAGAAACTTAGGCACAGTTACCAAAAAAAAAAATATTTCGTGAATGATTTGTTACTGAGGAAGGGCGGGGCTTTATCTTTTAAATTCTCATATAAAACATGTTCTGGGGATTTCCAAAGATCATAACGTAAAAATTAAAATGTAAATAGGGGCTGAGGAGATGGCTTAGTGGGTAAAACCCTGTGTGCAAGTTTGAAGACCAGGGAGTTCAGATCCCAGCACCCACGTGAACAAACAGAGGTATGGCAACGTCCAGGGGAGTCCTGTGGCCAGCTGGCTAGTGAGACGAGATGGAATTGGTCAGCTCTGGGTTTACCAAGAAACCTGGTTTCCTAGTTAGCTTTAACTGCCGACTTGACGCAGGGTAGGGTCCTCTGAGAAGGACATCTCAATTAAAGGATTACACAAATAAGATGGGCCTGTGACATGTCTGTGAGGGACTGACCTGGTAGTGGTGTGGCCTGTGGCATGTCTGTGAGGGGCTGACCCGGTAGTGATGTAGGAGGGCCCAGGACTCCATGGGCTACATGATCCCCTTGGCAGGCTCCTAGCTGTGTACAGAAGCTAGCTGTGCACAAGCCTGTGAGGGACTCAGCAAGCAGATTCCCTATGGTTTCTGCTTCAACACCTCCCCATACACACATGTCCACATCCCCACACACACACATGTCCACATCCCCACACACACACATGTCCACATCCCCACACACACACATGTCCACATCCCCCCACACACACATGTCCACATCCCCATACACACACATGTCCACATCCCCACACACACACATGTCCACATCCCCACACACACATGTCCACATCCACACACATACATGTCTACATCCCCACACACACATGTCCACATCCCCACACACACATGTCCACATCCCCACACACACACATGTCCACATCCCCACACACACATGTCCCACATCCCCATACACACATCCCCACACACACATGTCCACATCCCCACACACACACATGTCCACATCCACATACACACACACATGTCCACATCCCCATACACACACACATGTCCACATCCCCACACACACATGTCCACATCCCCATACACACATGTCCACATCCACACACACACATGTCCATATCCCCATACACACATGTCCACATCCACACACACACACATGTCCACATCCCCACACACACACATGTCCACATCCCCACACACACACATGTCCACATCCCCCCACACACACATGTCCACATCCCCACACACACACATGTCCACATCCACACACATACACATGTCCACATCCCCATACACACATGTCCACATCCCCATACACACATGTCCACATCCCCACACACACATGTCCACATCCCCACACACACATGTCCACATCCACACACATACACATGTCCACATCCACACACACATGTCCATATCCCCACACACACATGTCCAGTCAAATTCCAACAAGTGTGCACACTTTCATGCACACAGCACATATAAACATACACACTTCTTAAAAAGTAACATAAAACCAAACCCAAAAAAAAAAACCCATAAAAGGTGAAACGTCGGGGCAGGCTATGAAATCTGGAAAGGAGTAGCTGACAGCTATGAGAGCTGCTGCCTCAAGACCACTGTACGTAAGAACAAGATGAGAGATTATGACTTACTGGGATGTCCCAAGGCGCTGGTAACACATGAGGCTTGAGTTAGAATTGCTGAACCCCAAGCAAAACAACTGCCCTTTGCCCACCATGAGAGCCAGAACAGAGCCGGGCCACAGAGTTCACACACACACACACACACACACACACACACACACACACACACACACACACAGAGCATTCAGCTGGGAAATCCCATCTCCTGAAAAACCCTTCTTTGCAGACTGAAGGCCCCTCCTGGTTTTTCCTTTTCCACAATTAGTCTTTAGTGGTCCTTGCAAATTAGACAGGTGTGCATGGCCTCTGTAGTTTTGTTTGTTTGTTTCTTTGTTTTAATTACACAGAAAAAAAAAAGGGACTGGGTAGCTGGCTCAAAGAGTACAGTATTTTCTGCACAAGTGTGGGGAGCTGAGCTTGACCCCTAGCACCAACGACAGACAGGGCTGTGCAGGCCTAAGTCAGTCCTGGGAGGTGGCGCGGGGGCAGCAATTGGGTCCCAGGGGCTTGGCCAGCCAGTCCAGCAGAAACAGCAAACTCTAGGATCTGTCTCCTTATCTGGACTCTTTGATGAGCTTCAGTAAGAGCACTTCGTGCTGAGAGTGAGTCACAACTTATTCCTTACAGTGTGGAGTCCTGGAATGAAAGTTGGGCATCAGGAGGATCTTCCTTTTTTTTTTTTTTTTTTTTTAACTTGGAAAGAATGTACAGTATGGATACAGCAGACGTCAATGGAGCCTAGTGAAGCCAGACTCGAGGTCCCTGATGCTCAGGTTCTGATGCAACAGTTCTACATAGACAACAGAAGAACCCGGAAACCTTGTATGCTCATCCTCTGTGTGACTCCTGCTCATCGTGGGTGACAATGAGCCGGGAGGTGATCTGGCGTCCCGAGTACCGCCTTAAGGGAACCAATCTCACTTTTGGCACACGTGTCACGTCCTTAAAGAAGGCTCCGGTGACCTCTAAAGCTGAGTTGTGTACCTACCTTTCTTCCAACCCCTTCTCACTCCCCAGTCCTCCTGCACTTGCTGCTGCTGGTTACTGCATGAAAACCGCGTCCAGCACAGTAAATAGGGACGTTGTCTCAGCCTGGAAGTGGATGAGAACCTGTTTGTTCTGAGGTTCCCAGGACTAAGGGCAGCTGTGAAAACGCCTCTGCTAGGCCACTCCTCAGCTCCAGGAAAAGCGAGCCTGTGCCCTCACAGCTTGGAATACCTCTCGGAAAGCTAGCCTCCGGTGGCAATGTTGCCACTTAGCCCAAATGTGGTCACTGGGCTCACCCAGTGTCTAAATCTTGGTGAGCATCATTGGCTTCTTCGGAGCCTTATCTTCTTTACTGAAAAACTCATTTGTTCGGACTTTTCTGCAGTTCCCAAATGACCCTACAATGACAAATGAAAGAGACACATTTAAGAAGAAATTTACAGCGTTGAAAATGATCAAAGACGTTTTACTCTATAATAATTGGTTATTCTAAATCAGGATTTCTTTTCTTTGGCCAGAGAGTGCACTTCAGAAATTAAACAGTGAGTGAGTTCCCTGAGAGTGCAGACAGCCTTATGAATTACAGATGAAAATGAGGCACAGTCAGCATGCCAAGGGCACGGGGGCTTTAACAAGCATCCACACAGAGAAGCACATTTGCCTTAGTATTTTGTTTCAATAAATAAATTTGCAGAGGGTTCAGTAAGTCACATGCATTGGTTAATACTGCTAGTGACTTACATATTAATAGAAAATCCATCTCAGTATAAAATGAGAGTCATAAATAAGGCATCTAAATCCATATTGTACAAATTCAGAATAGCAGAGTGTTAATTAAGTTCAGTCTCTGATTGCTGGGACTACATCTTATTACAATTTGCCACAGATTTTTCTGGCTGAACTTTTGCATAATTACTTGTTGATTTCTGTTAATGAAAGCCAGGAAATGGAAAAATGGAAATTTGAAGCATACCTTTAAACTTTATAACCTGCAGTTCCATCCATCTGGTCAACCATTTCTCGCCGTAATATCAGGAGTGATCAATGACTGAAAAGCGGCATAAGGATTAATGTGGCTACCTAAGTAGACTGCACAGGAGCCAGAGAGAAAACCTAGATCTGGGGCCCAAAGGAGCCCCCACAGGTCTTACATGACCCGGGGAAGCCTCACCAGTCTTCAAACTATGGCACTGTTCTAGATATTTTCAACTGTCAATTTGACAGTCTATAGTCACCCAAGAAGAGCCTCTCAGTTGAGGGATTTCCCAGATCAGCCTGGCCCGTGTGTGTGTCAGTGGGAGCTGTCTTGATTGTTAGGTGATACAGGAAGTCCTGGCCCGCTGTGGCATCATTCCTTGGGCAGGTGTTCCCCAGCTATACAAGAAAGCTAAGTAGGCACGGGTGTAGGCTACAACCCCTCTGTCCCCCAAGCTACAACCTCTTCTGTCCCCAAGTTGCTTTGGGTTGGAGGTGTTTATTACAGCAGCAGAGGGTGCTAGAACACACACCTATTATGTTCAGCTGTTGTTTAGCAACTGCTGTTGTGAATGACCAAGTTGTGAGTGGAGATGATGGTCTGGGAAACTCTGGAACCAGAGGGAGGTTCAGCCTCTTGGAAGTGCAGTACACATCCCTGCTCTCAAGGTCATGGCCTGGGCTCTGGATCCCTTACAGGGTGCAGGCATTGTAGTTGTCTGTGTCCTGTCCCTCAGAGTGGCCTCTGTGAGAATCTTCTCCCCCCCCCCCTCTCTCTCCCCTCCCACCCGTGTGTGCGTGTGTATGTGTGTGTGTGTGTGTGTGTGTGTGTGTGTGTGTGTGTGTGTCTCCTCCCTCCCTTCCTCTTCCTTGCTCTCTCTCTTCCTCTCTAGGTCTCTTTCTCTCTCAAACACACACACACACACACACACACACACACACACACACACACTACATTACATTTTTTTAAAGCCTTGCTGTGGGTTTAGCCAGATTCAAATTGATTTCTAGTGTGGAAAGAAACTCAGAGACGGGCCACCTAGGGCTAGGGTAACTGCTTGCTAATGCCATTAAATATTTTGGCTTCATTAACTTCTAATAATAGTTTAAAATTAGCTTCTGGCCTGTGCTGTTGTAGTTCGAACAGAGCCACTGAAAACCCACGTGTTGAGTCTAAGCTGTAGCTAGGGAGACAGGCAAAGGGAGACAATGTGGCCTCATGAGGCTCTGCTGCTTTGGGGAGAAATGTCACACCCTCCTACACTCAGACCATTGTCCATCAAGGATTGCAAGGATTGGCCGATTTTGAATCTCCAGCATGCACTAAGCCATATCGCATTGTTAATGCATAACCGTTCTGCTGTGCAGACACAGGAGGTTCCTTTTATCATCTCACCAACATCAGGGCCTAAGACAGCACCTGCTTCATGGTGATAAATCATAAATATGGGTGATATTGAATTTATTAGAAAGAAATAATGTTATAGTGAAATGTTTCTAGAATCCCAGAGAGGAAGAACTCCAAGGAAAACTCAAGCAGATTTTACTTAATTGTCCAGGGACAATAAGAAAATTGTGACTCCTATGTGTTGACATGATTTTCAAGTCTGCACCATAGATGGTTCCCAGCTCAACAACAACAAACCAAAACAGAAAAATGTAGGTTTGTCACTGGCTGTAGTTACATTAAAATATTAAAAAAAAAAGAATGAATTATTAGGTGAATTAATAATGATCATTGGAAAGTTAAAAAGCCTTGGAATATGATAACCAGCACTTCAACCAACTATCTATAGAATGTTGCACCAACTGCACAAAACTAAAGACTTGTGTGTAGCTTGACAGAAAGGAAGAGGAGGTGACTTGCCCTTCAGGAGAGGTCTACACCATCTACAGATCTACAGCCATGATTGGGTCTGACCTATCCGTTCCGGAGAACAAACAAACAGACACCTACCTTGGTCTATGGGGTGGGTGCTGCCAGGTGATAAGTGGCTTCTACAATGAGGCACTACATATGAAGCAAAGCCACAACTCAGAGCCACATGGTACTGAACATCAGGGCCATACCTGCCTGGAAGAGGCTGGAGGGCGGCGTCTCTTTTAAATTTTTCTGCTGGACCCAGAGAGATAAGTTGGACAGGTCATGGTATCTTTTCACAGCAACAGAAATGAAACAGATGTATCAATTCTTTGGAAACAATGTGTAGGATAAATGCCTACCTTAGGAAAGAAGACCAGGCTGTGGTTAGGTCAGTGGAGGAGGGTTCACCCACCATTCTCAAAGCCCTATATCCAAAAGACAAGGAAAGATCACCTGAAAGTAACATTTGATTCCTCTTGGAATGAAAGGCACAAATTAAATCCAGAGCACAAGAGATGAAGTCTTAGCTGAAAATAGATGAAACATGGTAGAAAAAAAAAAAAAAAAAGAGAAAAACTATCGAACTCCAAGTTGGGCTTCTGAGATCATCAAAAGTGACAGCCATATAGCCAGACTAACCAAAAGAAAAGGAGAGTCAAACTGTCAAAACAGGATCGAAGGCAGGATTGTCACTACTAATATTACACAAATAGAATTACAGAGATATGACAAACACCCGCATGCCAACAAATAAGATACAATAAATGAAATGAATAAGTTGCTATAAAGGACACAGCTAGTAAAATTGACTCAAGAAGAATTTAAAATCCAAATAGGCTTATAATTAGGAAAAAGATTCTTTGTAATTCAGTTTTTAAGCCTTCAAATAAAGACCCAGGCTCAGAAAACTCCATTAGGAGATCTCAGTGGATGTTTGAAGAGGTGTCAATACTATGTTTCATAAACTCTTCCAAAAACTAGAAGAGGGAGCATGTCTCAGTTTGGTCCTTCAAATTGAAAGTAAATACATTCCAAATATGAGAATAGAAAAAATTACAAACCAACAACCTTTATGGACATAAATGCAAAAGTTCCCAACAATCTACTAGAAAAATTAACCCAACAATATGTAGTGTAAAAGGCCACAGATAACGAATTAGTGGAACTTGTGTCAGAAGGGCAAGGCTGTTCAGTGCACAAGAGTCTGTCACTGTGATACATATTAACAGAAGGAAGAAACATGACTTGTGTCAGAAGGGCAAGGCTGTTTCACTACACAAGAGTCTGTCACTGTGATACATATTAACAGAAGGAAGAAACATGATCATCTCACTGGACACAAAAAAGAAATCACTAGTAAATCCAATACTCCATGATAAAAGCAGTCAACACATTTGTAAGAGAAACGAGTTTCCTCAGCCTGATGAGTGTCCATGAGACTCTCTCATTAACAGTTGGAGACCGAATGTTTTGTCTTTAACATCAAGAAAAGGAAAGGTTTCCTCTTGGCACTGAAAAAGGAAAACTTGAAACAATCAGGTGACACAATCCTTTACACAGGAAATGCTACAGAATCTTCCAAGGAGAAACTGAAGAGACAATTAGGCCCTAAGGGCTCTGCCTTCCAAGCAGGTGGGTGCTGTTATCACAGTAGTGAGCTTCTGATACAGGATGGATTCAGTTTTTCAAATCTCGCTCATGGTGTCTTTGCCCTTTGCTATGTCATAACACAGCAAAAGGCCACCATCAGATTCCACCACCTTCACCCTGGACCAGTTAGACTCTTACTATGAGAGGCAGATTTCTGCTCTTCATAAATTACTCAGTCTCAGGTAGCCCACTGTAGCTGCACAAAACATGCTATGCTACTCACTTCCCTTGTTGTGATGACCAAATATTTGTCATGAGCCACTTGAGGGAGGAAGGGTCTATTTGGCTCATAGTTTTAGGGGATTGTGGTAGAAAAAGTGAAAGGTCACATCACATCCTCAAAAGGCAGAGAGATGAATGCTGGTGCTCAGGTCACTTCCTCCTTCCATGTCTGTCCTGGACCCCAGACCATGGGGTGCTGTTGTTTGAATGGTCTTCCATCCTCAGGTAGATCTTATGGAGACCATCATAGGCTCGCCCAGATGTCGGGAGCCGGTCCGCCATTACAAGATGGCGCTGACTTCCTCTGTGTGGTTCTCACAGGCTTACTATATTGGCCATAGCCACCAGCTGTTCCACATTTGTGCGGTGCTGGGCACGCACTTCCAGCTGGAGGCAGTGCTGGTTGATATGGGCTCCCGCAGAGCCTGGCTGGCCACACAGGAACCCACCCTGGTGGGGATGGGGTCATTTGGCCTTATGTTGGCGGCGGGACTAGTTTTCTGTCTTTGGTTGCTCTGCAAATTTGAAAGACAACAACAACGTGACAGAGTTGTGCTTGCACAGGCTATGCTTGCTGTGGAACAAGGGGCATCTCCCCAGATTTGGCTTAACATGCTCAAACACTGAGACACTATCTTGGTTCTGGCATTCCTGACGGGCACAGGTTCCCATTGCACCAGGATGCTACAGGATAGACCTGTGCACCTCCCAGGGCTCGAGTTCCCATTGCACGGGGCTTCAGGTGTATAGGGTCTCCGTCCATGTGCCTTCCTTGATCGCTCCCTGCTGATGAAGTGGAGGGCTGGATCGGTAATTTCATGGCATTCGTTTGGCATTTTAATTTGAAATTTAAGGGGGAGATGTCGGGAGCCGGTCCGCCATTACAAGATGGCGCTGACTTCCTGTTTCCTGGTTCTTCACGGAGGCCCTTATGGCCAGTGCGCATGCACAAACACGTCACCCTTACATAACCCGCTTACGCAGGCGGTATGCTAATTAGGTATTCTCTAGAGCACCAATGACGGGAGGACACGTCCCTCTACGCCTTGATATTTCCTATATAAGCCAGGGATTTTACGGGGAGTGGGTCCTTCTCCATCAGTCTGCAGAGAGCTGTACAATAAAATCGCTGTCAGAAGAATCCTGAGTTGCCGCGTCTCCTTTATCGGCGAAAGGTGCGCGCGACACCCAGAGACGAAGTCTCCATGGTGATTCAGTGGGTGAAGCACTTGCCATGGCAGCATTAGGACCAGCGTTTGAATCCACATACATGTGATGGGCTTGGAGACCCACTCTGTAACCCCAGTGATTGAAAGGGAGACAGGAGATTCCCTGAGCAAGCAGGATCGCTAGACTAGCCAAATGGGATAGCTCTAGGTTCAAGTGAGAGACCACGTCTCAGTATATAAGGTGTGGAGAGGTTGAGAGATTGAGGAAGACACTGGGCATCAACTTTGCACCAACCACATTTGTGAACATGTATACATATACATACACATAATACATACACACATACATGCATATAAAAATTAAAAGGGTATTGTCTAGAAATATTTATCTTAGCTAGGGTCTACTGCTTTTGTCTACTGCTGTGACAAAAGACCAAGACCAAAAGTCAAGTTAGGGAGGAAAAGGGTTGGCTTACACTTCTATATTGCTGTTCATCACTGAAGAAAGTCAGGACAGGAACTCAAATCAGGGCAGGAGCGTGGAGGCAGGAGCCGATGCAGAGGCCACGGAAAAGTGCTGCTCACTGGCTTGCTCCCCATAGCTTGCTCAGCCTGCTTTCTTATAGAACCCAAGACCACCAACCCAGGAATGGCACCAGCCACAATGGGCTGGACTTCCCCATTGATCACTAATTAAGAAATTAAATGCATTGCACACAACTGGATCTTATGGAGGCATTTTCTCAGTTGGACTTTTTCCTCTCTGGTGACTCTTGTTTGTATCAGGTTGGTCAAGTGGACAGAAAACTAACTAGCACAACACAAATAGCATTTATTGCAGATTATGGGAGCAAATTACTTGGGGCAATCAATGTCAAAGGTTCCATGTGCAAATGTGTATAGGAATTCACTCACTGAAGTATATTTAGAATTTGCATTTTCCACACGCTATTTACAGTTGTAACCCCCACAGCCTTTGCTCTGACCCTGTGGTCCTCAAGCAATATCCTCGGGGCTGAGTTTCATCCCTCACTGCTGTGTGGACTGTTATCCTCCATCTCTCTTGGTCAGAAGCTCCAGGGTTTCTCTGCCAGGAGAACTTGCCCTTCCTATGGGCACAGAACAGTAATCGGATGCCGGCTGCCGCCGCCTCCAATTCCAAAATTTATTAGAGTGGAACTTACATTTTGTTTTCATCTCTTCCCCACTTGGACTAGATGCAAAATAGAAGTGATTAAAAAGCAGCCTGTGAGAGGAGGTGCGGCAGGGTGTCTAAGTGCTGCCTGGTGCTCAGAGGCGGGGCGGGGCTTGCTTGTGCTTGTCTCTCCTGGTGCACAGAGGCAGGTTCACGGTGCTTGGGCTGGGCTTGCCTGTCTATTGGAAATGGCCATTTTCATTCAGGTAAGTAAGTGAGGTTGGAACAGAGATCGAAGCAACATGGAGCCCAGAGACAAAACACATAATGTGACTGACAGAGACCACAAGCAGTTCTGCCTCAGCCAGTGTGGACTCAGTGAAGGGTCCAAGAATTCTTGTTTGCTGGGCATTGATGCCTTTGGACTTGCCTTCTGCCAATTTCTGGGTCTCCTGTGGGGATACATTCCTTGGTACACAATCTGGGCCAGGCTTTAGGAAATTACTCCCTCATGTGTTTTTCCCCCAGTTTAGAGAGATGCAACGAAACTTCTCCGTGAAAATCACGAGCAAATAATAAGCATTGATAGTGACTGCTGTACGTCATCGTTGTGAAGAAAGCCAGACAATATACAATGCTTGCTGTCGTGGGGAAATGAATTTCTGAACGCCTTGTCTTGATGCAAAGCCCTACGGCAGTGGCTGTGGGAGCCTCCAGATCACGTGATCTAGAAAGCCTGAAGCCGCTCCGCAGGAAACCCCTACAGGCTTGGCTGATTGATGCAGACTGAAAGGAGCCTCCTCCTCTGTCACTGTCACACACCCTCACTACCCCCAAAACAGTCTGTCACTCAAGACCGAGGAGGCGGCTCTTGTCACACTAGGGTGTGCAGACAGGGACAAGGCAAGGGGCACGTGTCGCTAATGACTCCAGGATTCTCCCTCACAGCCCAGCCATGCTGCCTTTCAGGCCCTTTATTCTTTCACAGTTGTGTTCTGGCCACTGCTGGCCTGTCTGTGGCTGCACGCCCTGTTGGGAAAGTGACATTACAATACCTTGTTACGCAGCCAAGCAAGCATAGCTGCTTTCGCCATTTTGTGGTCCCAGAAGTCTTTTCTATACATCCTCCGTGTTAGGGATTCCTTTGAAGTGGGGTTCTCTGTGAAGTAATAAATCTTAGTGGAAGGTCTTCTTGAGGGAAGGTAGAGAGGCAGCTGTTTCTAGAGGTGTTCTAGTCAGTGCCTGGGCCCTGACAGCCTACAGGTGTGAGCTGCAGACCTAGAGGTGTTCTAGTCAGTGCCTGGGCCCTGACAGCCTACAGGTGTGAGCGGGCTGCAGACCCTGGGTCTCCTATTCGCAGTCTTGTTATCACTACAGAATAGCAGACAAACGCTGTACAAGGAAGGGCTTTATCCTTCATGATGGAAAGAGAGCAGGCAGCCGGTCACACTGTGTCTGCAGCCGAGAGAGGTAAATGCTGGGGCCCAACCCACTCCCTTTTCTTACTCAGTCAGGGACCCCAGTCCATGGAATGGTGCCATGTATGCTTAGGGCAGGGCTAAAGACCTGTCTCGGCCCGGGTGTGGTGGCACATCCCTTTAATCCCAGCACCTAGGAGGCAGAGGCAGGTGGATCCTTGTGAGTTCGAGGCCAGCCTGGTCTACAAAGCAAGTCCAGGACAGCCAAGACTATACAGAGAAACCCTATTTTGAAACAAACAAACAAACAAACCCAAATAAACAAAACAAAACAAAAAATCTCAATTATCCCCACAAAGAAACTGTCTCGCAGACATGCCCAGAGACTTGCCTCTCCTGTGGTCCTAGCTCCTGTCTAGTTGACTGATGCCCTGAGAAAGCAGCCTCTGCTCCAGAGAAGGGCAGTGTGTCGTGATAATGCTCAGAGAAGGGTGCCATCTTGAAAAAAGTAAGCTGGTTTCACAGATTCGATCTTGGGAAGAAAGATCTCGGTGCTGGTTTTGATTCTATGCTAATTTTTATACAGCTTAAGACAATACACATTTTCCTACATGCTGAGCTGTTGGCATGCTCGTCTGCAGAAGACAGAGATGAAGACACGGACACAGATGACCTCAAAGCCATCGCCTGAGCCTCTGCAGTCACACGGATGCCTGCGCGGTGATTTACAGCCTCACCACCACCACCACCACCACCACCCCCAGTGCCTTTTCATCCACCATGCTTTTCCTCACAGAGATCCTGTGAGAGATCATTTTACAACCATCAGCCAATACTGGCCAAGGTCACCGCAGATCTGTTTGGTTCCCTCCTGATTTTCAGGTTAGCACCGCTGCACACAGCGTTCAGCACGGCCCTTGGAGAAGTCGGCTTCTCGTCCTGCAGGCAAGGCGCAGGAGAACCTCCTCACCCAGCATCTCCAGCCGTTTGCACATGAAGCAAATGGACTCGGTTTCCTGCTGAGAGCCTTCCTTCCCTAGTCATCCAGCCACCCTCCCACAGCACTGAGAGCACAGCGGTTATCAATGCCCTCACACCCCGCACAGCGGTGCGCTGCTCAAGGTCGAACCTCGTAGCCGGAGATGGCCCTGTCAGGTTAAACTGTTAGACACGTTGTTTGTGTAATGCTATGTCCACTCCCCGTGAAGCATTCTCGGGACATCCCGCGCTTAAGCTACGTGTGACTGACACTGCTATCGCCTCTCCTATCCATTTTTCCCTTTTGTTCTTTTAAGGACATTTTTTTTATTAATGTAACACAACGGGTTTCATTATGGTATTTTCAGGCCTTTGTCATTACACTTGCCTCCCCAGCTTCCCTGCCCTGTGCCCTGCCCACTCGGGGTGCCTCCCTTTCTCCCCCTGAGACAGTGTCTGCTCCCACATGCATCCCACTCTGCCCACCTCACCATTCCCTCTCTAATGTCCTGACTGACACTCGCATATGCACACATATATACACACACGTGTGCAGCTGGGGAGGTGGCTCGGCCATTAAGAACACTTGCTGCTCCAGCAGAGGATGCAAGCTCAATGCCCAAGGCCCATGTCAGGTTGTCCACAGCCTCCGACATCTCCAGGTCCAAGGGACCTGAGATTCTCTTCTGGCCTCCGAGTGCACCTGCGCTCATGGTGCACCAACCCTCCCGGATATACGCAAGCATACACACTCACAATTAAAATTTTTAAAACTTTTTAAATGAAAATAAACAATTGCACACAGTGTCCCCTCCTCTGTGTGTAACATTTTTTAAATCTAGGGCTCAATGCAACGCAAGAAAGAGACCGTGTGGTTTTTGTCTTTCTGCTCTGACTGAGAAGTCTCCCCATTACACAGCCCAGCCTGACAGGGAGCAGTCCACATTGTTTTTCTCTCTTGTCAGGCTGCATTGGGAGCTGCTATCACAGTGGAGTAAGTCACCACCCCTTCAAGCTCAGTCCAAAGGGTGGCGGGGAGGAAACGCAAAGCCACCACTGACAGCGAGATAGTAGAATTCAGAACACATCACCTCGGTTCGGTTTCAAAGGGTAAATGGGGCAGGGAAAACACTGTCCCCTTCCTCTCTGGGGCGCTGTTTACAAACTGTCAGCTTTGAGGACTTTTAATGCACGTTTTGAAGAGAGAGACACTCATTTGAGATGTCTTAAAGTCAAAAGTAAACCTCAGTTTTCAGAGAGAAAAGATGGATAAAAAGGAATCCTGAGCTACCTGTGTTATTAATTAGGTGTCTTTAGGCACCATTATGTATGCACGTGCATATACCATCACATATACATGCATGTGTATATATGCATAAACACACATTATCACTTATCTCCACAGCAGTGTGATGGGATGGGAACCAGGCAGAAGCTGTAACTTCTGGGTGACAATGAACCAGCCGGTCCTTCCAGAAGTCAGTCAGAAGAACAGCTAACGACAAAGGCGGGCCTTCCGTCGTGTTGTTGTTTTCTGTTTGTAAGAAGGCCTTGCCTGGTGGATGGTGACAGTGACAGGCAGGAGCGAGTTGCCAGGGCCGCACTGTCCCAGCAGGTGCATGTGCATCTGCTTGCTTCACAGACATCTCCATGCCTCACAGAGGGCCGCCCCTCCGCTTCTCAGCTGAGAATGAAGAACGAGTGACCGCAGAGCCAAGCATGGTAAACCGGCATGCGCACCCAGATGGTGTCTCAGTTACAGCTCTGCTGTGGAGTCCGCGCTCCGTCCGCCTTCTGAATCAAGTCACAGGTTCTGGCCTCCAATAGGGGAGCAGCTTGTGTCAGCAAGCCTCCTGTGGACAACAGTGATAAACACCGGATTAAAAAGAAAACAGCCAAAGGAGACACTGGAAGACACCGGGAGCTAAGTAGGGTGGTCCAGAGAGGCAGTGAGCAGAGAGGACCCCGCTGCACTAAGGCACCTGCTCATCGAGCCCTTCCGTGAGCACCTTCCGTGTTTGCCAACTGGGTAACAGATGGAGCCAAACCAGAAAGATATGGAGGATGAGAATAAACTGAGATAGGGAGAGAAAAATTACAGAAAGAGGAAGACCACATCCTTGTCTGCTCCCCGGACCCTGCGCTTCTGAACAAGATGCCACACAAACCGGGTGAGCCTTGTGCGCAGTACGTACAGGAAATCTAAGACTGTCCTCCAAGTGTTTTGGTCAGTGTCTGTCACCACAGCAAAACACCTGAGTTGATTAATTTACAAAGAGAAAGGGCCTGTTTGGGCTCATAGCTTGGGAAGTTCTAGTCCCGGGTGAGTTGGCCTTGTTGCTCTCAGGTCAGTGAGAAGGCAGCATATTATGGCAGGAGCACCAGGTGTGTAACATGAGGCAGGGCCTGCACTCCCTTCCTCCTGGACAGTAGCAGAAGGAGGAAGGCCTCCAGGAGTACAACCCCAGTGGCCTCCAGGTCTCTCACGAGGCCACTCCTCTTAAAGATCTCACTGCCTCCCAACAGTGCTGCTCCTTCAGATCAAAATGACAGCGGAATTGGCACAGCTCAGGGTTGGGAGGACAAAGACCCTAGCAAGTCATGTCTGTCCCCAGCCCCTGTGGGACCTGGGGGACGGCAAGAAACCAGATCTGCCAGAGAGTCTGTCCTTTCCCTTAGTTTTCAGCTTAATGTCTACGTCAGCAGGGAAACTACACAGGAGATGTTGGAATTCTAAACCAAAGGCTGGCTGTCTTTGAACAGGCGGAGCTCCATAGACAGGCTCCATAGACAGTCAACACCACCCACTGAGGGGCACTCTCATTTAAATGTCTCCTTCAATAAGGAAAGCGCGGTTCGGGTTAGACATCTCTGCTCACTCATTAAGGAGTTTCTGACAGCGACGTTACCAAGCTCACTGCAGACGCTGAAAGTGATTGTCCTCTGTAAATGCAGATAATTCTGGTTTTAAGTATCTGTCTCCTACAATGGAGCAAATGTTTTCTGCTGAGACTTCTCTGGGTTCTAGACTTTCTCTCAACTTACAAGGAAGAATGTGGACTCAGTCACAGGTCAGAGGACAGCAACAGGCAGTAGGGGGGTGACTGGGACCTGCGACTTCGGCAGAGATGCAGAGACAGCTCCCCAGCCTGACTGGGCAGCCTCCTGGGTCGCTCTCACATGAGCTAAGCACCTCATCCCTCTAGCCTGTCTCCCAGACACCACAGCCCCACAGGTGGCCGTGTGCTTCTTCTCAAGGCCAGTCAGTCAGTCAGTGGCTCCTTTGTGACAGAGCTTCTCGGTTTAGTCACTTTTGGGGAAAATCCTGGTGCATTGCACACTGAACAGAGCTCAGCAAGAGATTCACAAATGAGAACTGAAAAGCAGACGGGAGAAAAAAACGGGAAGACGAGAGAGAGATAAAAAGGAAGGAAAGATAGGAGGAAAAGGAGGGGGGAGGAGGGAGCATCGGAGAAGGAAAAAGACAAAGACAAAAATAACAAAAGCTATGCTGTGACAGAAATTAGAATTCTATCAGTGGGAGCTGGGACCTCTGTGTAGTGACCTTGTGGGATTTTTTGTGCTCCTGCCGTTTGCCAGAGCTGACTCATCTCTTCCATTTCCCCAGCACCCCTCCTATCCCCCCTTGCTGCAGTCTCAGGTGATCCCAGCACACCGGCAGAGTGGAGCCACGGGCACAAGGCTGCTAAATATAGCATTTTGTAAAGTGCAGCTGTGGCCGCTCAGAGGCTGAACAGACCTGCCCGTCACACCAAGGGCAGTAGTCAGCTTGCCGGGCGTGTGTAGCACTTGAGGACCTGTGAGGAATCGGAACACTGTTTGTGACTCAGTCATTGAGAAGTAGCTCACTGCCCTGGGCCATAGCTTCCCTGTAGCTGTCTATGTGGCGGGCAAGACAGAAACAGGCTCTCATCTCAAGGACAGATCCAGGCTACCCCAAGTTCCATACTGTGGTGTGGGTATCTGTCTCATGAAGTTTTACAATCAGATAACATTGAGTCATAAATCCAGGCACTTTCAAGTAGTGGAAACGTGTGTGTGTGTGTGTGTGTGTGTGTGTGTGTGTGTGTGTGTGTGTGTGTGTGTGTGTTTTCTATGCTTCCAGTGGTGTCTGAGGACATTTGGGCCTGGGGAAAGCTGGGGCTTTGTACATTTCCCAAATGATTTGACAGGACAGATGAAACAATTCTGGGTCTGACACAGGTTGGCAGTGAGTGGCTTCTTAGGCAAGAGGCAGGCACAGCTAAGTTGTCCTGGTCAAGGTCGACTTGCCATCACTTGACCCAGCACTGTCTCTGTCTCGGCTCCAGTCTCTTCTGCGAAGGGGTTTTATGAACAGTAAGGGAACAGAGACAAGGCTCCACGCTGTCACAGCCTGAAGAGGTTGCCACATCTCTTAAGGATCTTAATTCAGGCCAGATCAATCAGGATTTGTGGCTTCAATGCAGAAAAGAATTTCAGACTAGCTGGTTTATGAAGAATAGCTGGAGGTTTTTTTTATCTTTTAAGATTATAATATAATTGTGTAATTACATAATTTTTGCCTCCCCTTCCCTCTCTCCAACCCTCCTCCTATATCCTCCCCCGTCCTCCTTCCATAGCTTTAGCTGTCATTACATGTATATGCATATATACATACATATTTAAATACATAAATACAATCTGCTAATTACATGTGCTGCTTGTATGAGCATATTTTTGGAGCTCACTATTTGGTATTAAATAACCAACTAGTCTTCTCTTCCCTGGGGAAGACAATTTACTTCTGCTCTCAGCATTCCTCGGCTGCCTGTAGATCTCTGTGTAAGGCTGAGGCCTCCTGGGCTCTTCCTGTCCTCCTGAGCATGCCTATTATGGTCTGTGTTCAGCTCATATTTATTCAGTCCTGTTGATGAGACTTTATAGGTGTAGTGTCTGGCATTACTAGACACACTCTCACGTCAAACTCCCTGGTCCTCTGGCTCTTACAATATTTCCACTCTGTCTTGTGCAATGATCCCGAGCCTTGCCTGTAAGAACTATTCTGTTGATGTATCAGTTGGGATTGGAGGTGGGGGCTCCGCAACTCTGCATCTCGGTGGGTTGTTGTTTTCTATGGTGGTCTTGTTCTGTTGAAAAGATGGGTTTCTTTGATGAAGGACCATGCCTACACTCATCGGTGGGTACAAAGACAAATATTTGGATGTAGCAAGGGGTTGGTTTGGTTTAATAGGTATAATAGAATGGCAGATTCTCAAAAGGATCCATGACTTCACTAGCCCTGGGTAGCTGGCCAGGTTTCCAGTATCAGGCATAATTTCCTTCCTGTTGAACAAATCTTGTTAATTTAGAGAGCTGTTGGTTACTGCCAAGGTATGTACGCCACTACTGCACCTTAGGGTTACCCTGCCATGCCGGTAGGGGTGGCTCATCGGCATCATAGCTGTGTAGAAATGTCAGTTACTCCCAATGTATGTGTCCCACTGCTGCATACACACCCTTGGGGTTATCCTTCTCCCAACACAAGGCTCCCCAGAAAGATTCAGATTTCTTGGGGACCATTATCTCAACAGTCTCATAGCCAGGTGTATTGAGGATGTCACCTGTGGGACACAGAACTTCACGGCGGTGTAAGCTATGCTGTAGGAGTGCTCAGATCTGAACTTGTCTCCATCACTCATTAGCAAGTTGTGACTGGCCAAGGTGTTGACCCCTATGGCTCGCTCAGGACAGGTAGGCCAACAAGAGCACTCGTCTGTACAGTCTCTCAAGGCCACAAATGTTAGCAGCATACGGGCGCTCAGAATGCGTCCACGTATAAGCAAGTGTTGCTCCACATACAGAGAGCAGAATTCGGAACTCAGACCTGCCGAGTCTACAGATGGCGCAGCAGGTGGCTAGAAGCCACCGGCGCTAAAATGCACTGACTCCGGGGATGGTTCGCCTCCACTGTCAGCTTCACCGAGCTCAGAGTCACCATGGAAACGCAACTCTAGGCATATCTATGAGGCAGGTTTAACCGAGCACCCCGAATATGGGGAGCATTATCCCATGGGTGGGAACCCCGAGTGCTGAAGAAAGGAGAAAATGAGGTGCTCACCAGCATGCTCCTCTCCACTACTTGACCACAGATGCACTGTGGCCAGCTGCCTTGCTCTCCTGCCATGCCTTCCCCACCATGACGGACCACACCTTCAAACTGGGGGACCAGCTCTTTCCTCCCTAGGTTGCTTTTGTCAGGTATCTCGTCATAGCAACGAGACGAGGGAGGAGCTGATACAACTTGCCACCTGAACCCACAGGTAAGTGAGGAGCACCTGGTGTCTCCCTCCGCCATTTCGACTCACTCTCCTGCTGGGTTCTGCTACCTGCTTATCTTCACAGCTGAAGGTGCAGAGAGAGGTTGCCATCCCTAACCTTCTTCTGGAGACATCTTGGATTCCAAGGACAGTGGGGTCAGATCCACCAGCATCTTGGTGACAATGGACTGAGGTGTGTCCATGTGAGGAAAGTCTTCAGGACAGACCTCTCAGGTGAGAACAATGATCTGCTGGTGGGGACGGGGTATGGGGGGATGGAGGATGGGGGCCAGGGGGACAGACCCTGTGCTCTGGAGAAATTATCCTCAGAGGACGACAGACAAGAGCATTCAGCCTTGCAGGCCCAGGGCTGAGACTCCGAGGGGTAGGCTCAGGCATCCTCCGGGATGACGCACATCACGTGGATTTGCCTCCCTCATACTGCAGTTCTTTCTCTGTCTAAATCTAAGCCCTAAAGACAGACGCAGAGCCTCTGGGCTCCTTCACTTGTTCTTCCCAGTTGGTCCCATTGGCTGATTCTTCACTCTCTGGTTTTCATTATTACTTCCTTCTTAACCAGTAGCATATTGGAGAGGCAGCTGAGACCGCCTTGCCAGAGCTACAATGGCTGAGGCACCTGCCCTAAGAGTCCAGTTTGAACTAGGGGCCAGAGGAATGCCAGAGGTGTGTTTAGATGTGCAGAGAGGCCCACTGGCTGAACACGTTATCTGGCGTGCTGCTGCAGATGCCTCAGGCAGGCAGTACAGAAAGGACCCAAATCCTGTGTGGGAGGATGCTGCGTGCTTGTTCTTAGCTCCCCACCATTCACACAAAGATCAGGTCAGGCAAGGGAGGTAATGGTCCCTCCTGCCAGAGGCTTCTTTTCCTCACTGAAGCAGTGTCTGGGAAGACAGGATGAGGAACAAGCTGGTGCAGGGTCCTGAGCAGAACAACAGATAAACGTACAGCCCTGTGGGACCTCCGCTCACCCATCCCGCCAACACATGGCTCTGTGGAACCTCTGCTCACCCATCCTGCTGATGCACGGCCCTATGGGACCTCCGCTCACCCATCCTGCCAATGCACGGCCCTGTGGGACCTCCTGCTGATGCACGGCCCTATGGGACCTCCATTCACCCATCCCACCAACACATGGCCCTGTGGGACCTCCGCTCACCCATCCTGCCAATGCACGGCCCTGTGGGACCTCCTGCTGATGCACGGCCCTATGGGACCTCCATTCACCCATCCCACCAACACATGGCCCTGTGGGACCTCCGCTCACCCATCCTGCCAATGTATGGCCCTGTGAGACCTCCGCTCACCCATCCCGCCAACGCTTATTCAGGGGAGGCTCCTCAAAGACTCGGCATCAGTGTTCAGGGGCTTTGGATTTTCACTAGCCAGATACTGAGCAGCTAACAATAGCCCTCACAGTTGGTAACTCCGAAGGGTCCTGTTCGTTCTCTCATTATTTGATGACAGTTCCTCTGGGGATTGGCTAGGACACACCTCTTTGGGTACAGAATTGCAATTTTGTCAGATTTTGAAATGCATATGTGCACCGAATGCCACGCAACCTCCGTGTCAGAAACACAGATGAACACGTTCATCCCTTTCCACGGTGTCAAGATTTATTGTGTAACAAATCCATAAGGGTCGGCGATTTTATTACCAGTGATTTGCCACACGGTCTGGTTTTCCTTGACAGTGTGGCTGAGGCAAACACGGGGTGGTTAGAATTTCAATCTGTCCTAGTGTCTTCTGCTGAGATAAAATATTTTGACTAAAGAGCAATTTGGAGAGGGAAGGGCTTATCTGCCTTACCCTTCCACAGCGCAGTCCACGCCAAGGGAAGTCAGGGCAGGAACTCAAGGCGGGGCACGAAGGCAGGAACGGAAGCAGAGGCCATGCAGGAACTGTGCTTGCTAGCTTGCCTACCTGTGGCTCGCTCAGCCTGCTTTCTCATAAAACCCAAGACCACCTGCCCAACGATGGCGCTGCCCACAGTAGGCCCCTCGACCCCAATCAGTAATCAAGAAAATGCCACACAGTCACCAGGTGTGTCTAAGTGTGCCAAAACTTAACTGTAATGCAAACTTAATTGCTAATATTGACTCTGGCCACACGTTACATATCTCACAGTAAATGTGCGTGCGCGCGTGCGTGCGTGCGTGCGTGTTGGGGGGTGACAAAGTGACTACGGAGAGTCTTGAGGCTACAGCAGAGTTAAAGAGGATTCCAAAATGCCAAGAAACGGAAAAGCTGCTAGAAATGCAGACCATCAGTTGGAGAAGCTGTCCCAGCTAGAGAAGCTGTCCCGGCTGGAGAAGCTGTCCCAGCTGGAGAAGCTGTCCCAGCTGGAGAAGCTGTCCCGACTGCCCTAGGGTCACGTGTGGACAACTGAGCTAGGAAGTTACATCCAGCTGCAGAGGTTAAAGGTGACAAATGGGTAGACAGTGGTTCCAGACAGGTAAACAGGAAGAACACAGCAGTGGACAGGCTATGTCAACAGTAGCACAAAGCCTGGGACAATTGGGAATCCTCTGTCTGCTGATCCCTCAGCTCACACACCAGGAGGCCAGGCCACAGTCACTGAGAGCAGTTGCCATCCTTGTACTAGAGGTGCATTTCTTCATGGGTCCAGGCTAGGGAGTTACGCCAATTTCTTGGTCTGTTGTGTCCAGACCACACACACAACTGGGGCCATTTTTTTTCTGACAGTTTCAATTCACTTCAGGGGAAACAATTCCAGAAAGTTGCCCTCTGCCCTCCACACACCACTGCGGCATGTGCACTCACACAAATGTCCTTCTAAATAAAATTAAAATAATAAGACATCAGGAAAATAACTTAGGATGAAAAAAAAAACTGTGATCTTTTTTCTAATAAAAGGCTTCCAAGAGAATACATAGTTCATAAGAGAAGAAAGTTGCGAGTCTTTACTGCAATCAAAGCCTTACCCTCTAACACGCTGGCTGCATCTCAAGAGCGCTGGCTTCAGTGAACAAAACTAGCAAGCTTTGCTTCATTCACAAAGGTCTGGAAACTACAAAATAATAGGAGTGGAGAGACACGATTCGGGACCGAGGATGCAGGGGCTGCAGAAACGCTGTGCTAACTGAGGTGCCAGTTGTGCTACAAAGTGTATTTGTCAGTAATCTGTTGGGCCGTACACTTAAAAGTTGTGATTCTAAGTGGGCCCTCAATAAACTGATTTTAATTTGTAAAGCAGAGGACTTTAAGGTCCAGGAAGTTAAGTCAGAGGGACGCAGTAGCCCAGACAGATGATCTAAATGGAGAAAATAAAATTCAGACATAGATAGAATAACAGAACGAGCTTCCTAGATGAGATCGAGCGTGTTCAGGGTGGCATAGCTGCAGACAACGGGCTTCCTAGAGACGCCACATCTGGTGCCTAAGCTTCCACTGGTGTCATCCCATGGCCTGAGACCCACACGTGGCCTGGCAACATTTGCACATTTTGGTCCCTGACCCCACCTCAGACTTCACATGGCAGCCAGACTTGTGCATGAAGATGTTGCCACAAGATTCTACCACCCAGCCATCAACCTTCCAAAATGACCCCTCAGAAATGGGAGGGCATGGATACCCCACCCCACTGGCCTCTGCCTGATGCTGAAGATATTTAGTAAAGCAAGAGCATTGTGTCGTCCATCTTGATCGTCAACTATAAGGGGTTTCTCATCACTCTGAAAACACATATTAAGCAGGTGCTGTCCAGAAAGATTGAGCCGAAGAGGGAAGGTCCAGCCTAAATGTGGGTAGAACTATCCCATGAGCTGAGGTTCCAGACTGAACCTCAGTCAGGGGGGTCAGGGAAGTCAATCTGTGACCCCCAGTCATCACCTTGATTCCTGACAGTAGACACAATATAAACAGCCCCCTCACGGTTGGTCCTTCCATCACGCCTTCCCCTTCCATCACGCCTTCCCCTTCCATCACGCCTTCCCCTTCCATCACGCCTTCCCCTTCCATCACGCCTTCCCCTTCCATCACGCCTTCCCCTTCCATCACGCCTTCCCCTTCCATCACGCCTTCCCCTTCCATCACGCCTTCCCCTTCCATCACGCCTTCCCCTTCATCACGCCTTCCCCTTCCATCACGCCTTCCCCTTCCATCACGCCTTCCCCTTCCATCACGCCTTCCCCTTCCATCACGCCTTCCCCTTCCATCACGCCTTCCCTGCCACAGCCGACTCTCTCCACTCGAGCTGTGAGCCTAACCAAACGCATTTTTGGCACATTTGGAAGTGCCGTGGGCCCACTCCCCTCACATTTTGCAGCCCGGTCTATGGTATCTGCCACGAGAGGTGTGGGCGTGGCTGAGACCCATCTCTGGACAGGGCATTTAAAAGATGGTGGGAGCTAACGAACCATTTTTTTCCCTTAAGCTGCTTTTGTCAGGCGTTTTGTCACAGGAATGTAAAGGTGGCTAACGCAGCTAGCCCCTGCCCCTCCACACAGCAGGGGCCTGCTGGAGGCAGCTAACACAGCCAGTCCCTGCCCCTCCATACAACAGGGGCCCACCCTGAGGCAGCTAACACAACCAGCCCCTCCACACACCACACAACAGGGGCCACAGGAAGTAGCCCTGGAGGTTCGGTGTGTTCAGAGCCAGGCTCCATGCCTTATCTCCTGTTGGTTCTGTGACTCCCCACTCCCTGCTTCTCAAAGAACTCTACCCCTGTGCTCAGTGCATGCGGTCAACTCTGCCTTTAGAACATTGCTGCCTCCAGCTAAGGGTAAAATCTCCCAGGCAGGTGCTCATGGGCTGCCTGTGTATAGCAAGGCTTTGCTTCACCTACAAATAAAGATGGCTTCCTAAGACACACTGCTGTATTCAGAAGAAGAAGAAGAAGAAAAAAACAAAAAAACAAAAAAACACAATACCTTGGTTAAGTATTTGTTTTCCTTCCAGCCTAATTAACGCCTGAAGCTCATCCTCAAGAAGGGTCATTTAACTTGGCCTTTCCTGTCACTAGAAGACACCACATACACCAGCAGAACAGGACAGGTTCCCAGCAGCCCTGGCACTCTTCTCCAGGCTGTCTGTGCAGTGGTGTGGCGACCTTGTCTCTTCTCTCTGGACTCCAAGGTTTTCACAGCACTATCTCTTCCTGTTTGGCTTGCAGGGTGTCTATGGGATCAGTTTATGTTGGGTGCTGACAGAGCTCAGGACAGACGACCTTAGGCGTGGAGGCCTGAGGTGACTGGGCAGCTAAGGTTTGTAGTGTCTCTCAAGATAGTCAGTCCCAGGAGCTATGCATAGGTCACCCCCCAAATGCTATTCGGCGCTGTGCATGCAGTTCTTGCAAAACCTGTAACCAAACCATTTTCTATAGAACTACTTAATTTCTGTTATCACAGTTTACAGAGGAGTTTGTGCACAGACCATCCATGTTGAGAACTGTAGGGGCTGGTCACAAGCAACAGCAGCTGGTAATTACTGAGCATCCCCGGTAGTCAGCTGAGGGTGGAGGTGGGAGTGGGCAGCGACGAGAAGCCTGGAGTGCCTAGAAATAAACCTTTCATGTCATGGCTGGGCAGAGAGACAACTCCAGGATCCAGGCTGTGGAACCTGTGGAGGGTGCTGTGTTTGTCCTGATGTGACCACAGAGCTGTGTTTGTCCCGATGCTCTTGAAATGGGAACTGTAATGACCCAGTGCTCACAGGACACATTTGGAAGTGCCGTGGGCCCACTCCACTCACATTTTACAGCCCGGTCTATGGTATCTGCCACGAGAGGCGTGGGCATGGCTGAGACCCATCTCTGGACAGGGCATTTAAAAGATGGTGGTAGCTAACGAACCAGTTGGAGAGCTCTGCATCTGACTGGGAACCGGCACAACTGGGTGTAATTCTGATACTTTTAGGAAAAGTCACTTGTTAGTCAGAGCACATAAAGGATTTTGCTAAAGAAAAGTTCCCTAGGTGTCTAACTACCTCAGCAAAGCAAACCAACAATGCTGCTGAAGAGAACTCACCAGACAGAATGACAGACAGACAGATAGACTCTTCTCTATCTTCTGTGGGCACCTCGTGGTGACAGGAACCTGGGGTTAGGACTGACCACAAGGAGGATGCGGCCAGAGACAAGGCCCTGCAGGCAGCTATCCGCACCTCACTGAGTATCCCTGAGGAATGAACCCTGGTCCTTGCTAAACTTTGTTTTTCTTACCTACAAAATGAGCGCAAGAGTGTGTGTTCTCCAGATCTTGTGTAAAATGTGAGAAGGGCAAACAGATCACATAGAATTCTACAGCAAACTGCCTAGCAGAGGAAGTGCGCACTGACCTCAGCTACATACAAACACAAGAAGAAGTGAAAACAAGTGCAAAGGAGAGCTTTAGAGTCTGCAAGCCATCCCAAGCCATCAGCACCAGGCCAGTTCCCTCTCCTTTCCCCCTCTCTCCTCTCCCTCTCTCCTCCCCCTCTTTCTCCCTCTCCCTCTCCCTCTCTCTCTCCCCCTCCCCAGCCCCTCCCCTCCCTCTCCTGCTCCCCTTCCCTCTCCACCTCCTTATCCCTGTCCCTCTCCCTCTCCCCCATCCCACCCCACCTCCTCTCTCCCCTCCCCCTCCATCTCCCTCTCCCCTCCCTCTTTCTTTCTCCCTTCCCCTCCCCCTCCCTTTCCTTCCTGTGTGTGTGGATAATGAAGATGTGCCCAGCCAGCTTCCTGCCCCTGCTTCCATGCTGTACTTTCCCAGTCATTAGACTCTTATAACTCTGGAACCATAAACCAAAATGACAACAACAACAAAAACAAAACAAAAAATATTTCCTTAAATTGAATTTGTTTGTGATGTTTTTTATCACAGCAACAGAAAAGGCAATTAATATATCTTCTGCAATTGAGCCTTTAGTATATTTATGCATGTGCCTTGTCATGTTTTTCTGTTGGTGAAGGCCAAAAAATAGGCAAAGTTGTGAAGTAGAAAAAGTTGATCTGGTTTAATTGTGAACCTTAAAGAATATAAGTGCAAGGAAAAATGGTGAGGGCTGGAGAGATGCTGCAAGAATTGCTCACAGTTAGAGGGTGGGCACAGCTCTTCCAAAAGGATCCAAGTTCAGTTGCCAACACGCATGTTGTTTGACTCACAATGAACTGTAGCTGCAGCTTCAGGGGAAGTGGTGCCCTCTTCTGGCCTCCACGGGTACCTTCTCTCACAGGCACATACACAGACACAGACAAGTAATAAACGAAACCTTAAAACACATAGTTTATTCTGGGTGAGACAGGAGAGACCCCACAGAAAGAAAATAGATTAAAGCTATGCTGGGTTATAGTCTATTGTGGAAACTTTTATATAAATGTTTACAAGGACAAGACACAAGAAAGACACCAATCGTTGATAGGAGCATGCAGCAGAGCAGGGACCCACATCTGCAGGCCTAAGATAACAACTTAGAACATTGTCAGCTTCAGTCTTGTAGAGCAGAGGGGACAACTGCTTCCTAGAAGTCACTTCCTTTTCTCTACCTCTAAGTGTTGCCAGTGGCATGCGGACCCTAAGTCTGACAGGTCCTATCCTGCTTCTAGGTATCTGCAGTGGGGATGGTTCTTGGTGTGATTAAACTCAATTTTATTCAAATTTGTCTAAAGTCTTTTTTTTTTCTTTTAGCAGCAGGAAAGAAAAATAACAAAGTGAGGTAGAGAAGATGGGGGTGGGGAGGAAAGCTGAGGGGAGAGGGGATGGGAGGCCTGGGGTGCTTTGTGAATTTGTGAGGTGAACTCAGCAAAACCCAGCACCTCTGAGCTCAGCTGTTTGCTCTGCAGAAGCAGTGGACACAGCTTCATCCTTTAGTGGGTCTCTTGGAGGTCAGCGCAGTGTGAGGATATTCTAAGAGCCCTGTCTAGGAGTCACAAGGATGTTGAGTCAGATAAAGAGATTGACAGTAAATGGTCATTAAGAGTGACTAAAGATAGCCCAGGATAATTCTGGCTCTTGATCTTCAGCATCCATCTTACCACAGTCATGACGATTCAGTCTTCCAAGGTCAGTCTGCAGGCTCTTTGACCAGAATCTTTCCCAGAGAGATTCAGCTCAGGGGGAGATGTCTATACTCATATTGTCTTCAAAGACTAAAGGGAATTGTTAAATAAAACTCAATGTGTCCAAAAAGAGATTCCATACAAATATGCCCATGTTCCTGCTTGGTCCACTGCAACATAGCCCTATATGTAAACACATATGGATCCTAACAGGAACTGCCTAGCACATAGCTGAGTCTCAGCAAATCACAGCAGCCAGGCCTCAGAAAACCACAGTTGTATAAAGCAGAAATCATATTTAAAATTGTTTACTATTACTTATATGTATGCCTGTGTGTGCATGTATCTGTGTATGCATTTTGGTCCCCAAAGAAGCTAGAAGAGGACATTGGATTTCTCCTAGGTCTGGAATTATAGGGGGTTAAGGAGCCACCCAGAGAGGGTGCTGGGAGCTGAACTCAAGTCTTCTGTAAGAGCAGCAAGTGGTTTTCTTAACTGCTGAGCCAGCATCTCTGGCTCTCCCGCTGCAGACAGGGCTTCACCATGCATCTCTGGCTGGCCTAGAATGCATTGCTTAGACCATCTTTCCAGCCCCAGACTTAGGATTTTCACTAGTGTGATTGCTTCAATGAAAATGGCCACCATAGGCTCATATATGTGAATGTTTGGTCCACAGTCAGTGGAACCATTTGGGAAGGATTAGGAGGTGTGGCCTTGTGGGAAGAGATGTGGCACTAGGTATAGACTTTGAGGTTTCAAAAGCCCATGACATGCCCATTTCTTTCCCTTGCTCTCTCCTCTCCCTTTCTCACTCCCCTCCCTCTCTCTCCCTCTCCCTCCTTCCACCTCCCTCCCCTTCCCTCCCCCTCCCTCCTTCCCTCTCCCTCTCCACCTCCGTTCCCCTCCCTCCCCCTCCCTCCTTCCTTCTCCCTCTCCACCTCCCTTCTCCTCCCTCCCCCTCCCTCCTTCCCTCTCGCTCTCCCTCTCCTCTTCCCTTCCCCTCCCTCCCCCTTCCTCCTTCCTTCTCCCTCTCCCCCTCCCTCTCTCTCCCATTCTGGTTCCTACTTGCAGAGAAGGATGTAAGTTCTCAGCTACTGCTCCAGTGCCTGTCTCATGCCTGCCAACCTGCTGACATGCTCCCTGCCATGACTGTCGTGGCCTCACTGCATGACACTTTAAGCTCCAAATAAACTTGTTCTTTTATAGTTGCCTTGGTCATGGTGTCTTACCACAGAAATAAAAAAGATAACTAAGAGAGAATTTGGTGCCAATAATGGGGTATTTCTGTGACAGGCTTGACCTTGCGGGGTGTTTTTTTTTTGTGTGTGTGTTGTTGTTGTTGGTTTGCTTTGGTTTGGTTTGGTTTTGGGGTTTTTTTTAAGAATGTGGGAGACTTTGAGACTAGGAAATTGGTTGAATGCTATGAGTTGGGTTTAATGGAACATGGAAGACAGTAGCAATGAGAGCAGCGGATTACAGATGCCCAGCTCAACAGGTTTCAAAAAGGAACAATATTAGCAACTGGTCGATTGACCATTCTGGTGAAATTTTGGTAAAGAACGTGGCAGCTTTTTGTACTCATCTGAAGAATCTGTTAAACTCTTTCCTGATAACTTTCCTTGGTCATGACGTCTCATCACAGTAGTAGAAAAGGTAACTAAAGTCAAGCTCCCCTTCCATTCCCTGAAGACGGCTTCTCACACTCTGCTTCTCTACGGATGATCTAGCTGTGTGGCCAGGCTCCAGCCTCACAAACCCCACACTGCTTCTAGGGGCTCCCCAGTGTGAGAATTGTTCTGTCTCCATTAAAGACAGTTCTATTTATTTTATCTAAACTTGATGTGTGTGTGCACGCATGTGCCCATGTGAGTGCATGTGTGTACAAGCGCATACGTGTACAGACATGTGTAGAGATCAAAAGTTGGCATGGATGTCTTCCTCAATCACTCTCCACCTTATTTTTTGAGACAGATCTCTCACTGAGGCCAGAGAACAGAGGCTCAGCTCATTGGCCACCAGCTTCTGGGGTCGGTCTGCCTCCATGTACACACACAGCAGTGGGCTTGCAGACGCATGATGCCATGCCGGGATTTGGGGGTGGGTTCTGGGGGTGGCTCTCGGGTGTTCATGCGTTAGCAGCAAGCGCTTCACTCACTTTCAGTAAAAAGAAAGGATAATAACAACAGAAAAAGAAAGAAGAGAGACTGGGAAGGACAAGAAGTCGAGCGAGGATGGGGTGGGAGGCAGCCGAAGTCTAGGACAGAGTGTGTTGCTTGACACAACCTTGTCATTTATTCTTCAGAAAGGTCAGATGCAGGCCATCTGCCATTCCTTGGCATTGTGAAGGGAGTAATGGCATTACTTTTGCAGTAGCTGTCCCTTTAGTGAGGAGATTGGCGCCATTACTTCTGTAGCCAGGAAAGCCAAAACCTTGTTAATAATGTTGGAATAGACTCTTTTTCTTTGTTCTGGCTAAAAATCTCTGAATCCATTCCTATAACCACATGGATTGAATCATATCATAATAGGGGTGCGTGGGGCCATGACACGACGCTGCTGCCTTCTGAGCAGGGAATTCTTTGTGGCAGCACACACCTGGAACCCCAGGACTTGGAAGGGTGTTGGGGAGTGACGGGGACATGAGTCTGGTCTGCAATGGTCCAGTGTGGCCCCTCCTGAGATGTGTCAGCTCCTTCATTAGCGCCGGGCTCAGATAGCAGGAGCAGATAATTCATTATATTTCTCTTAAGACTGGATCTTACCATGTAACGCAGGCTAGCTCGAACTCCCCACTCTCCTGCCTTAACTCCCCAAGTGCTGGCATTGTAGACATGATCCACCATGCCGGGGTACTTCATTCTGTTTTATAAACAAGCAGCAGCAAAAGTAGAGCCCGGGGCTGGTGAGATAGCTCGGTCTGCAAAGTGTTTGGCACAAGGACCCGAGTTCAATGCTCAGAATCCACAGTAAAAAGGCAACACGTGTTGGGTCTTGTTTTTCCAGTGTAAGTATGTGCAGGAGGACTGCACTGTTGAAGACACCACACACTGCAGCTGCAGGACATAGGAGAACTGATCTCAAACCAGCCAGGGAACTTCCTCCCTGCTCGCCAGCTGCCATACTGTTGGAGGGCACTGTGAAGGTTACTGGGAGAGAAAACACCACCGTGGTCTTACCCAGCAGTGGGCTCTGCACTCTACAACGCTGACGTGCCAGGAAATACATGTCCAGCGATGTAGTAGTGATGGGTGTTATGGGTAACTGACCACTAACTGCTTTCTGACTGGGTTTGAGACCTTCTCAAGAGGAGGAAATGTCAAGCCTGCCCCAGAAATCTTGGTCATGCCTCGGCTAATGATAGGCCCTGTGGTAGAAGCTGCCTTAGAGTTATTTTGCTGAATAGCGATTATGACAAATTGCTTTGTAATGATTTGTGTTTATGCCCACTGTCTGGACTATTGCCAACCTTTCCCACCGTGGGCAGCAGCCAGTGCTGACGCGCGTGAGTGGTTGAGGTGCTGAGACTAAGAGGCTGAAAGCAAAGCTCTCGGAGGCTCAGGGGTCATCACAGAAGAAAAGTCAGGAAGAATGTGAGAGCACGGGCAGGAAGGAGTGTGTGAAATGCTGTCTCCTGTACGTGATGCAATGTTGTCCTCGGGGACTCACAGAGCCAGGGTTACCTGTACAAGACCAGCCCTGCCATAACTCTGGCATAGACGGGGAAGTCTCTCACTAGGCTCTGCCCCTTATGGAGGGGCTACTGGCAGTTGATAGAAATTGGGGGAAGGAGAGTCATCCTGTGGTAACTGGTAGGTTTCTCGTGCTCCAGTGGGTGGCCTCAAACCCGTTCATACATGCACAGCACTGATTGTACTTTGTGAGTCATAAAAATAGAAAGGATATGAGTTTGGACGGGATTTGGGGCTTGTTGGAGGGGGAGATGGAGACAGATACAGTCATGTTTCCTTGTATACATGTGAGGAGGAGGAGGAAGAAGAAGAAGAGGAGGAGAAGGGAAGAAGAAGAAAAAGAAATATGCATATATATTTAAAGACAGATGTGAGCCAGTCAGATGACTTAGTGAGCAAAGGCAAAACAGATGGCCCAGCTTGATTCTCAGAACCCATATGGTAGGAGAGAAATGATTCCTACAAGTTGTTTTCTGACACACACACACACACACACACACACACACACACACACACGGCAGAACCCGCTAAATAGAGCCTGTGGCAGCTCTCTCATCTCCGCCAATCCTTGAGTGATGCTCTGGATCACTGTGACTGCCTTGATTTTCCATCCTGGCTTGACAGCAGGTTTAAATGCCAGAAGAAAATAACAGATTGGAAGGCTGGATCACAACAGCTGTGGAGTGAGAAAACAGATTAGCAACTACAAAACCAAATCCCCACACCTCTGCCGTGTCTCTGCTAACCGAACAGAGCAAAACAGGTGTGGGTTTTTGTTAGGAAAAAAAAGTCCTGAAAGCTGGAAACCCCAAGGCAGGAGACTAGGGAGGCGTGGGGCTACCCACCCACAGCCATTGCACTGTTTTTCAGGTTGCTCACACAGGCTGAAGGCCACTGTGTATTGAGCAATTCCCAAATTACGTTCATCTCTAGTGTGGCATGTCCACATTTTACAGGATTTAAAAGTTATTCACAAGAGACTATCCTGGTAAGGTGGGGAGCCAGGGTGTGGACGTGGCTTTGTGCCATTAGTAGCCTCTTATGGCCGGAATGCCTGGGCGTGCGGCTCATTGGAAACAGCCCTCTGCTGTGAGGAGAAGGCTGGAGGCTGATGGCTCACCAGCTGGCAAAAGCATCTAGGAGCCGTAAGTATGACCTGGTTTCCATGGGGGCATTTCCATCCACTATTTACTATAACGAATTTAGAAACAAACATTTGTCGGGGTAGGGCTGGATTCTCCTGTGTCCCACAGGAAGGTGACTCACAGAAAGTCACACACATGATACTGGCACACCAAGGGGTCTCTCCATGAAACTCTTTTCTCCATATGCAGACACAGCAAGGGCTGAAGGACCCCATCACCCCACACCCCCAGCCTCACCCCATCACTCCATCACCCACACCCCCAGCTTCTCTGGCATCAGCCCAGATACTGTCCTTCAGTGGGGGACACTATCTGCAGTCCTTCTCCCCAAATTAATAGACACTGACACCCATGGAAAGCCCTGCGAGGCTCTAGCTAACAGACTTGTCACCTGAGGAAGACAAGAGTTTCTGCTTATGGATGCTGGTGGGCCTTCCCCGCCCCATTCCCTGGAGCCTGTTGAGGAATCAGTCTGGGTACAGACTCCTATGAAACTCTTCCCTCAGATAGCTATAAAAAAGGAAACATCCCCCCCAACTCTGCCATGTAGGCCTGATTCATCTTTAGAACCCTGTCCATACTGCTTACCTGTGACTCTGGGCCTGAACTCCCCTCAGAGCTCCAGTTAGGCTGCTGTCTGTCTGTTTGTCTGTCCATGGCTTCAGTCACTCTTCCAATAATTCATCTCAGTGTCTCTCTTGAGCCCCACATCTAGATTCTTTCAGCCTGCACAGTGGTGGTGCCATTTCATAGTGTTTGGACACATGCTCCTGTAACTTATCGCCCCCAGACCCCCCTACCCCCGCAATCCATGCTCTGTAAGTGAGACCAGTAAGTTTGCACAGAGTTGCTGCTTCGCTCTGTCCTCAGTGCCCTATCTGTGGTGAATGCACAGTTGGCTGCATTTCCCAAGGAGAGTTAATGCACCAGAGAGTGAAGGTTGGGACTGAGTGGCTGGAGGAACGTCATGGGAGGGCAAGAAGACACTGTCACTTTGCTTTTGGCTTCTCCTGATTCAGGACCGCTCTGTGGGCCCTCTAGCACAACACTGTAATTACTTTTGTAAATTGCCACCCACTGTAAATCACCTTTTGGTTAGGGTGCTAGTAAAATGTGTTAAGATGCAGAATTTCACGTCATATAATTGATAGTTCAAAAGCATAGATGTTCAACAGTGAGACGGGGGGGGGGGGTGTTGGTTTTTCTGTGCCACTGAAATAAATCTAATGTTTGTAGCCAGTGAATGAAAGCAAATCTGGGTAGGAACTGTTGCCCACAGTGGGGTTGACCAGATGTCTGCATAGGGGGCCAAGTTGCACACAAAAGTCAGGCCTCAGCCTAAGACCTGGCCCAGTTGAAAGCCTTGGCTCTTTAATTTCCCTGCCATCTTTCTCTGGCCCGGACTTTATCTGTGAGTCTACAGTTTAAAACCAGCCCATGTTCTGATCACAGAAACAAAAAAATGGGGTGGAGGGGAAGACATGATCAAGGTTACCTCAAGGTCACTGGCGCCCCTGATAATGAAGTCTGTTTCTGGGTTTAGAGATACGTCAGTCTTGGTCTTGAGTGCTTGGTTGGTTGGTTCCTTCATGTGCTTGTAAAACTTTGGTGTTTCAGTTATGTGTGTGGGCGGGGATATGTACACATGAATACAGGAAGTGCCTACAGAGGCTAGGAGCAAGCACCAGATCCCCTGGAGCTGGAAATGCCCACTGCTGTGAGATGCTCAGTGGTTCTTGGGAAACACACTTGGGTCCTCTGGAAGAGCAGGAAGTGCTGTGAACCGAGGAGCCATCTCTCCAGCCCCTTGAGTGTCCGTAGGAAGCTAAGTGAGTCTGTTCCTTTGTCCCAGGTTTTCAGGTCAGAGAAATATTTCTTTCATCCCCAAGGATGCATTTAGGTATTTACCTTTCCTTTTCAGGAAAAAAGCCTGAAAAGGTTTTTTTCCATGAGTTTAACGTTTGCAGTAGAGTCCACTGGAGGACTTTAAAATACTGTGACTTTCTACATTATATTAAAATCTCCAAATCTTTGTGGCTAGAGTCTTCAGGGGCAGGAGACAACGAGAGATTCTGTTTTCCTGAGCTTGCTGGTGAGCCTGGTGAGCACGCGTTTGGGAGTGTGGAGCTCTGAAGAGCACTCCTCCATGCTTCCGTTTTCCCCTCTCTCAGCTCTTCACAACGCATCTCAGTCAAAACCTGTGCTGCCTGCATGTTTCACACATTAAACCATCTTTCCCTCTGTGGAGCCCTTCTCCGGCATTTTGCATGCTCAAATGTCTTCCATTTTCAATGCAGTCAAGAGCTAGGGAGATGGCTCATGCTAGCCAGCACCGTGCTTGTCACACAAGCACACGGACCCGAGATCAAATCACAGAAGCCATGCATGTTGAAACCATAAGCATGGTGATGTGTGTCTGTAATTCCTGAGGGAGGGAGGGAGAGGCAGGTGGATCCCTGGGACTTAGTGACTAGATAGCTCAGGCTACTTGGCAAACTCCTCTGTGTCAGGCGGAGGCAGGCAGATCTTTGTGAGTTCAAGGCCAGCCCGATCTACATAGTGAATTCCAGAACAGCCAAGGCTACACAGAGAAACCCTGTCTCAAAAAACAAAACAAAACAAACAAAAAACAAATGGTTATTTCCATTTTCCTTGTGTATTATCCCGAAGACACCCAAAACAATACACAAGTTTGTCCTAAATATTTTCACAAGATGTGTAGCCTGGTGATGACATCACTGTGACTTCATTTAATGTGCTTCTCGGCTCGGTTTAGTCAGATGACCACATAGAAACTGTGGGTAAGGGCTGGAGGGGTGGCATAATGGTTAAGAGAGCTTGCTGCTCTTGCGGAGGACCCAAGTTCAGTCCCCAGCACCCATGTTGGGGAGTTCACAGTAGCCTGCAGCCCCAGCTCCAGGGGATCTCACTCCTCCATCTGACCTCTGTGGCCATGTGCCCTCATGTGCAGATATCCACACATACACATAATTAAAAATAAAACAAAGCTTTGTATTTAAAAAAAAGCAGCTGTTTTTATCCTTTTCTCTTTTTTATCTTCAGAATTCAAATATTAGAATTTTCTGAAGGTTAAAGATGAGCTTCAAAAATAGTCAATAACTTCAACACCTCAGGAGTAAGATTAGTTGAGGCTTATTAGTCCCCGAGGCTGTCTGGATTAATGGGCTCATCAATCCACTCTGGCTTGTGGCAACATCTTTGTGTCAGCAGTAGGGTCATTTTTGACATAACTTCAGGAGCCTTGGGCAGTCTGACAAAGTGTTCCAGGACCACAATTTCCTACCCCATACTAAGGACCAAGCTGTTCTCCGAGGAGCTGAAATACAGAGAGAGCAGATGAGTTTAGAAGCAACATTTCCAGGGCTGAGGATGTTTGTTAGTCACATGTTAAATCTACACCTTCAGGCATTTGCAGAGGTGTCATTTTGTTGGCATTATAGCGTCTTCGTGTTGATCCCACCAAACACATGTGATTCCCATAGAAACACCACCATTGGCATCAGCACCATTACCACAGTGCACATGTAAGTTTATTATTATCATTATTATTATTATTATTATTATTATTATTATTATTATTATTATTAATCATTATCATTGTAAACATCCCTCTTTTCCACAGAGCATACCCCACTATGGAGGAACAACAAGGAGACTGTATTTAAGGTCATTTGGACCCATGAGGACCTGCCACCAGCTAGATCCACGGTTGCAAGTTTGGTTATATAAGGATCCTTTTACATTTTTGGAGTGTGTGCATGCACATGCAACGTCATGTGTGTGAGTTTGCCTGTGTGTGCATGAGCCACAAGCCAGCCTTGACTGCCATTCCTTCTGTGACTTCCACCTTGTTTGGTCAGACAGCATCTCTCAGGCTCATCCTCCAGGCCAGGCCGGCCAACAGGCTCTAAGGAGCCTGCTGTCTTTCCTCCTCAGTGCTGGCCTTGCAAGCGCGCACCACCACTCCCAGCTTTGCTTTTCTTTTCTTTTTTTTTTTTTTTTTAAGCTTGGGCCCTGGGGAACTGAACTGAAGTTCTTATGCTTCCAAGGTGAGCACTTTACAACCCGGCTGTCTCCTCAGCCTGGGGTTACTTAATTCTCCTAATTTTAATTCTGTTTTCAGAATTGTTGAGAGGAACACGCACAGCCTGGAGACTGGATTCAGCTGTGCACAGGAGCGTGGGCCTCCCCTTCAGGGCTGCCCTCCCACTGGCAAGCAAGACGATAAAGAAAATCTGAGGCACCGGGTTCTGCAGGAGCAGCAAGAGGCAGCTCTGACTTCTATTTCCTGTGGTTCCTTTTCAGACCATCATTTTAGGGACGCAGGGTTGAAGCATGGTGTGGAGACTGAATGGAGCAAGGGAGACTGTTATCAGTGAATCGGTGGGCTGTGTGGACCACGCACAGACCACGTGCTCCGGGTGTGATTTCATCCTCCTCGATGGGCCACGAGGTCGGACTGGCTGGGAAGACGTCTCAGAGGTGAAGGGCCAGCTGTGCAAACACGAGGTCCTGAGTTTGGAACCTTGGCACCCAGGTGAAAAGCTGGGTGTGGGAGCGCACTTCTGTAACGCCAGCATGCGGGGGGGGGGGGGGGGGAGGGGGGAGGAGCATGGAGAAGGGGGGTGGAGACGGGGGGAGGAGGGACCCAGGGAATTTGCTGGCAACAAACCTAGGTGAATCAATAAGGTCCCAATCCTGTCTCCAAAATTAGAGAGAGCAAGTGAGGGAGACACGCAAGGCTAGCTAAACCTTGGGCTGCATTTGCACATGGATAAGTGTGCGCCTGCACTCATACATGCATATACCACATGCACACACTACATACATACACTCACACACCCCACACACACACAGAGGCCACAGGCATGCACACATCACACACACACACACACAGAGGCCACAGGCATGCACACATCACACACACACACACACACCGTACATACACACTACATACATACACACACACACACACCACACACACACAGAGGCCATGGGCATGCACACATCACACACACACACCATACATACACACTACATATATACACACACACACCACACACACACACACACACAGAGGCCACAGGCATGCACACACACACACACACACACACACCGTACATACACACTACATACATACACTCACACACCCCACACACACATGTGTATCTGTCTTTTTTCGTCTCTGTGTCTCTCTGTCTGTCTCTCTGTGTGCTTCTGCCCTTGTGTGTCTCTGTCTGTCTGTCTGTCTGTCTGTCTGTCTCTCTCTCTCTCTCTCTCTCTCTCTCTCTCTGTCAGTCCCAGGGGAGCTGTTGTGAACACCATTATCATTGTGCAGCAAGAGCTAGGGGAAATAAATTCTCATTTTTTACAGCTAGTTTGTTGTTACCTGGACGGATGAGGTCATAAAACTGCAGCATTTAAATACTGACAAGACACAAGAAAACATTGTTTTCGATTTCTATGGGCACGGAAACCTCTCTTGTGGCGGCTGATTTTAAAATAATCTTTATTTTGATCAGGTTTCCTCTACCAAGTGGAGCGTGGGTCCTCCTGTAGGCCGCAGGGGCAATGGCTATCATTTGTGTTCACAATACCATCGGTGTGGGACATGTGTGGTCTCAAGGGCACCTAGGGAGACAGATAATTTTGGATATGGGCAAATCTGTGTATGCTTATCACAGGGTGAGAGTCTGGGTGTTGTGTGCTTGTGTGGGGGTGTCGGTGTGTGTGTGTGTGTGTGTGTGTGTGTGTGTGTGTGTGTGTGTGTGTATGCATCTGGAGGTCAGAGGACAACTTCAGATGTCATTCCTTAGGCATCAACATCCCTGTTCTATTGAAACAGGGTCTCTTACTCACATTAGCAACTGAGCTCGTTCTCCAGCCCAGAAACGGATATGTTTGACAAATAACCTTGGCCAGTTAAATGGGGTAAAATAAACAACAACAACAACAAACGCCCTACAGGATGTTGTGAGGG
>NW_026131778.1:0-40112 GCF_903995435.1 Acomys russatus | reverse complement strand
GCTGCTGTGTGTGCCTTCTTCTTTTCTAGGCAACCTTCACATAGGCAACAAGACATATATGAGTATGATTTGTTACCTACCTTTATCTCTCTCACTTAGTCTGTAGACAAGACACCAATGCCGTTGTTGACTTGGCATCCACCTAGTCCTCTCTCGCTCATTCTTGGGGTTTCCTCTGGAGAAGTGTACAAAGAGACATAGGCAGGATCACACTCAGGAACAGGGTTGACCTTTCATGCCTATAGGCAGGGGAGAGATAAAAGAAAACAATACAAGAGGTCCACGGTTGCACATGTAGGTTAGAAGTGGTTTAAGAAGACAAAGGTTGGCATAAACACTCAGAAACATTGACTACCATGTCCCTAGTGACAGGTGAGGGAAACAGGCAAGCACTAAACTTAGTCACAAATATACCCTTGTCTGTTATAGAAACTGAGAGAGACACATGAAGGCAAAGATACTGGACAATAAAATCCCATATCCCATAAGATCATAGGAGAGAGAAACAGATAGGTAAATGCAGTCAAGCCCTCAATGTCTTCATCCTCTATAGAAAGGTGAGAGAGTGACACAGGCAAGAACACACACTCAAAAATATAGACTTGTATGTCCCAAAGTGGCAAGTGAGAAAGATACAGGGAGACACTCACATTATGTCCAGAGATACAATTGTCCCCTAGATAAGGGAAAAGAAAAAACACACAGGCACACATAGACAGTCCCATAAGACTTTGTTGCCTAGGAGCTGACAAACGAGAGACACAGGCAGAAAAACACACTCAGATTCAGAGTTACCCTCGTCCCACAGAGGGATAGCAGTGAGATATAGTCTGACATACTACTGATATACATTGGAGCGATTTTCACCTAGATGAAAGGAAAGAAACTCATGCACACACAAACACTCTCTCCATAAAATACTTAATATCCTAGCAACTTATGAGAGAGACAGGTTGGAAAACACACACACTATACATAAATGTCCATTACTAATATGGGCAGCAAGAGAGACAATGACAGGCACTCACACTCAGGCAAATAGATGCTGTGGCCACTAGAGGCAGGTGACAGAGTAACATGTAAGCAAATAAACCCAGGCTATTATTAGATTCTATTCACTAGAGGAAGTGGAAAGAGACAGAAACTGGCAGGCACTGACACTCAGGCATATAGGATGCCTGTTCTCTTGGTATTCAAACATGTAGTAAAAACATTTCAGAAAATAAAATTAGTCGAAAGATAACATGAACCGATATAGATAGATTAGAAAATCAAAACAGGAATACAGCAACTGATGAATATCTCCATATGGACTAATAGAGTACAACTGCTAAGATTTGTAGTACCATTCACTGTCTTTGGAACTTCTATTTAGACAAATCACAGCCTAGCCACTAATCATCTATCACATTCACTAACAATTATATTTAAACATAGACAACACTCACTTTCAGAACCAATCATATTCATCCAAGGTTGTGTTTCAGACCAATCACAGGCTTGCCCTTAACAGTAACCACAATAGGTAAAACATGTGTTTTGACCAATTACATTCTTGCCTCTAAAGAACAATCATAGTCCTTGGCTATTATGTTCTCATGAATTCTCATAATTCGTGTGCATCTAGAGTTGCTGGGATACAGTAAAAACCAGGACACTTTACTTCAAGTGGGAGATATGGTAAGGTTGACCAACTGGAGCTCTCTGGTAAGGGCAAAATGGGGAGAATTTTCGGGTAACCTTGTAGAAATCATTGATAAAGGAATGTGGGTCACCAGGTGATTATTGTGGAATTCATTATTTCATATTTCAGTTATAGAGTTTTCAGAGTAGTCTAAATTTATGTAATTAAGTATATAACTTACTTAACCTTAAATATCATCTTGATGATTATAAAATATATTTCCATTTCTTGAGTAATACTAACTATACCACAGTTAAAAATGTAATGGAATAAGATGGCAGAAGGGCCAGACTAGCTGCGTTATAAAGTAAAAAGAAGTTGTCACATTAGAGATATACAGTACCAAAAATACATAAAGGATCATGAGTGTCCTGTGATAAATATTATAGATGAATCCTATAAGAAGACTTATTGATTACAAACAATATATGGTAAAGTATATGACATAGAAGATGGGGCAGTAGAGAAATGTATATATAATACATTTAACAGTGGTAAAAGGGTCAGATTAGCTGCATTTTTAAGTACAAAAAAGTTGTATCACAAGAGATGTACAGTACCTAAAATATGTGAAGGATCATGAGTTCACTGTTATAAATATTATAGATGATTCGATAAGAAGGCTTATTGATTATAAACAATATATGGTAAAGATTACGACATAGAAGATTGAGCAGTAGATAAAAGTGTATATAATACATGTAACAGTGGGTGTATGAAATAAATTAATTAATGAATTTACCTATATATATGAAAGAGGAGCTGTATGAGTTAAATAATTCTAATGATGTTAGTTGATAGATTTAGAATAAGTTGAGGGTATAACAGAGAGAAAGAGAGGAAGAGAGAGAAAGAAAGAGAGAGCAATGGAAGTTGCATATACAACATACAGTGAATAGATGATAAATATATGGAGGAAAATAAGGGAGATATGACAAGAAAGATATCTTATCTGAAAACTGGAGAGTAAAGATAAATTTAAAAATAGATCAGAATGATTTAGGGTAAGTAGAAGAAAAATGAAACATCAATAGTATAGAACATAGGATATCCAGAAGATAAATGATGGATAAATACATGGATGACAGGAACATAATAACTAACTAGTAGGTAGATGAATGGATGGCAGTCAAAAGATAGCTAGAGAATAAAGGATAGAGAGGTGAAGAAAAACACAGAGGTGTTGGGGTTATAATCCATAACTCGAATGCAGACAATCGCTCAGCAAATTAAATATGATAAAGAAGAAGGAGAATAGATACACAATAATTACAAGTTAGATTAGCAGAAGAAGAGAAATTCAGGGCAGTTATGGGATACTGATACATGGATGGTTTATATTCACAGATAACTAGAGTATAGCAGACAGGTAGAAGATAATCTAAGGATATAAAAAGTAAAGATGATAAATTGGTGGAAGTTACCTATATGAGAGGTAGGTGTATAGGAGATAAAAGAATGCTAATGATGAATGGTACTTGAATGGTAACTATTCACAATATAGCTTAAAAATAGAAGGAAGACAGGCATGGGATGGTCAGAACATTGATCTTAATGTATGGAGAGATATAGCATAGTAAATTGAAACATAATGGAGGGATAATGTACAGACACATTATATGTAGAAGAAATATGATATAAATACAAACGAAGTATATAGAGAATAGATGATGGAGAGATGATTATGATAGATAGAACAAGGTTATAAGATATTTAAAGGACAAAGTGATCTTTAAAGGAAGTTAGATTCAGAATAACTGCTACATAGGTGATCCTTATATATTAGACACAGGGTAGACACATGGTAACTCCAGGGTAGATGCTAAAATAAACGAAGGGTAGCTAAATTTATAGGTACATAGATTGAAATGTGACTCCTGTAGGATAGATGATACATAGGTTCAGTAGAGACAGAGCATAGATAGATGATAAAGTATAGATGTGGAAGATAGACACGGTATATTTTGTAGGTAATACATAGAGGGATGATATATACAGTATCATTACAACATAATCAGTATATAAATGGGAGATATTAGGTTCATTGTAGATTTAGAACAGACAGAATTTTGATGATAGATGAATAATAGATCTGAAAGAGATACAGCATATGTAAATAGCCAATTATATTTAGTGTATATTAGGCTCAGTATAGGAGGAATATAAATGATTCTTTTAGAGTAAACACAAGAAATCATTGTGAGATTGAGTTCAGCATTGTCTACCAAGAGAGTCCAGGACAGCCAAGCCTACACAGAGAAACCCTGTTTCAAAACACACACACTCACACACACACTCTCACACACACAAAAATACATACACATATATACAAAGAAGAAAGTAAACATAGGATAGTGAGATGGTAGATTGCAGAGAGGTGATAATAATGAAAGGCAAATATAGGTTAGTTGGCGTTGGGATAAGTAGTTGATAGAAAATAAATTGATATAGGGTTGATAGATGACAGATTGAAGGTAGGTATTATATAGGTAAATTATAGGTATATGAATGATGAATACGTAGTTGAAAGAAGATAGAGGATGGATACATGTAGACACATGATAATGTTCAGAAAATTTAGATAGGAAATAGACAATTAGATAATAGGAGCTAGAAGAATTAGTCTAGTCATACAGTAGAAGAGACAATATAGATAATGACATATAGAAAATAACCAGATGATGGACAGATGCATGGCAGTTTGTAAAGAGATGACACATAATAATTAGAATGTAGATGGAAGTGGAAAGGATAAATCGAAGGAAGAAAGCAAAGAGGTGATAAATATAGAACAGGTAGATGCTACAGATTATAAAAACATGATTTCTTTATAAAATATTGGTATTAATTGGTTTTAGATTCTACTTTAACCAGATTGAAAAATGGAGAGAAATCAGCAGAAAAAGAGCATGAGGTAGGAATTGATAATGCTGTTGACAAAGAATCTCTTACTCAACGAGTTATAACTTTGACATTCTTTTCATGTCACTGAAATAATGGAAATGGAATTTACTTGCTTGATTTTGTATTTACTATTTATATTAGATACCAGTTCATGGCATTTTGCCTGACATGCCTCAAAAACTCAATACTTATGCATCCCTATCTGAGTATTGATAAGGCCACATCTTGATATATCTTTTGCAAGAGTTACTGTGCAAAATGAAGGCACTTAATGTTTAATTAACAAAAAAGTCTGACATTTTCTTGTCTTATACCTTATAGATGTACATATAAATAATACGCCTCATTGCTACAATTCATTTTGCTCTATCTTGAATTATCTGTTAATTAGGGTTGCTTTTAATACTTGCAAGAATCCAACTCAAGAAGAGTTTCGCAATTTGTTGAAGAGAATTAGAGAACTGATGGACAAGCACGATTATGGACACACTAGATCCACAGCAAGGCCTGTAACAGGGCAAGAAGCTGTTACCTCTACACCTGCTGATAGAGGGTTGACCAAGGCCCATTTCTTCCTGGTAGCATTGCTGACTTTAGAGGATCACAAACCTTACCATACTTTGATTGGCATAGAATAGGAAATATTAGTTGGAGGTGACATTAGGTGTACTCTTTCCACTTACAGGCTTTTTGCAGGTGGCATATGCACAGTGCACAAAATACACCCAAAAACTTGTCCAAGAGTGGAACTTACCGAAGTACAAATGGACAATCATAATGACCATTTCTTTGGATCTGTAAGACAATGCTTAAATCATGGGACACATGTAGCTTTTGATGGGTGATGGATTTATCCACAAAAACATATAATCACAGTCTCTTAATCTTAGATGAAGGCATGACATTCTTGACTACGTTATTCCTTGACAACATACACTATTTCTATGCCCTCTTTGTGGCTGAACACATTGAAATATTTCCTAGGCCCTCTGTCCACTCAATTACATAGCATTCCTACTTCAATCATCTTCAGTAGGTCTAAAGCTTTTACAGTCTCCATCCTACAGTCCCAATGCTAGACACAATATCTCATGGTCTCTTTAGTGAAGATATTTGAGTGCACATCTGAGGACATATTGTGAGACTGCTGACCTAAAGCCACAATTCCCAGGAAAATCATTGTAAACCCTGACACTTTCATTTTCTTGTCAGTTGGAAGCTAATTCATATTTACCAAAATATTGAAGTTGGAGGCTGTGTTACCCAATTTCCTTATTAACTCTGTCCTGGGAATGGCTTTAAGTTCACTCAAGTAAAAGCCCTTCATTGAAACTGAACAGAGTTCCACCTTTTAGTTTGAGACTCTTATTATGGATCTATGTAGAACTGTTAGTCTTGTATGGAATATTGAGGATCCTGATTTTGATAGAACACGATGGAAAATTGCTCGTTGGGGGGTGATTTTTCATTGGCATTATTTTACTAAGAAATTATATAGCACACTTTAAGTCTTTTCTATGATAACATTTATAACTTTGCATTGGTGAGATAGCTGAAGGATTTTATGCACATGCTGTGCAAGCTTGATGAGCTGAGTTCAATCCATAAAACCCACATGAAAGTGAAAGTAGATAACAAAAATTCAAAGTACTATTTTGACTTCCCCTGTTAGCTGTGGAATACAAATCCCTCAAATCTATTCAAAGACACTTTTATAAAATTTTAACTTTGATAACTACAACAGCAACTGCTCATTTTTAATATAACTTCTCTCATTAATTTTCTGAATAGAAATGTCAAAGAAAAGAACAAAGTTTGAGGAAACTAAACTTCCTGAGTTCACTACCTATGAAGATTACCAAAAGATGGTAAGGGTGCTTTTCTTGCATACTTTATACGTAGATTGCTTATAATAGAGTATGCAGTACAGCAGTTCTAAGCATAGCTGGAAGAGCATAGGCCTTCAATATGACAACCAGTATTACAAAAATTCATATTCTTAGCTGAAAATCTAAGCCACATAGGGACATATTTCTTTCTTTTAACACTTCTACTTTCAAAAAAGTTGGGTACATATAATAACCTGACATATGATGTTTTGGACACAATGGTCGTAATGGAAAAAAACAGTGTCATTAGGTCCAAGGTTGTTAAGGGACAGAATGAGAAGTTTTCCTGTCTTCTGGGCTCAATCCAAATTGTGAAGTATGATGTACTTTGCCTCCCATTTTGAAGGGCATATCGTTTTTTATTTCAGCAGCTGTATTTCTGTGCAGAAAGAATCAGTGTACAGTAAGGAGCATTTTATATTGTGTTACGTGAGTGGCAGGAATCTGGACTGATTATAGTCCTATGGTTGGAAACTCTCAGATTCAGGATGAATGGTGATATTATTAGCAGATATAGGCATAAAAAGAACTTTGTGATGAGGGCAGTGTTGGCAGCCAAGAAAACTCTGGAATGTTAGGTATATGTTCCTCTTGTGATGGTGTTTTAGATCTATCTCTCCTTCATTCAGTTTTAGTATAAACCATTTCTCTATTTCTATATGGGAGGCTATTTTATAAAAGAGGAGAACAGGGAAGCAGACAGAAGAGTCTATATACAATGATAGCCTAAAAGAGTGATCAGTGTACTTGAATCAAAATGAAAGTCCTTCCCTTCATCTATTAGCCTTGAAATAAATCATTTGGTGTATGCTTAATTATAGTGCCTTTCATCTTGGTGTCTTCGTCACACTGATATATGAGTTAGTTACAATGAAAGTATGTAATGCATGTTATAAATGTAAAGCACTTCTTAGTAGACAGATACATTAGAGTGGATATTAGGCTGGGCTTTGAATGTGGACGTGACTCTCAAAGTTTCAAAAATGACGATGGCAACAATTGAAAGGGTTGTGATATTTTTTGTGCAGGAAAACCCCAGTGATATTCAACCCTGTATTTTAATTGTTGATTCTGATGATGAAACTACAGTAAAGACATGCAGGTAAGATATTGATGGTGGTATGTAATGCAAACCTGAAGTTTGTTTTTTTTTATAAAGGAAGTACACCCAATAGAATGATCAATGAGATTTTAAGTGAATTCCAGATGAGCAAATTGTGCTTTCTAAATCTTGATATTTTAACATGTATATGTAAAAATTTATCTTTTGTCTGTTGTATTATTTTATTTAAGTGTTGAATAATGGATGAAGAAAAAACATATTCAGTACATGTGAGATTGTGAGCCCACATAGAGGAAAGACGACTGATTCCTGAAAATTTTACCTCTATCTTGATGAGAAGTGACATCTTGAACACACACACACACACACACACACACAAACTCACACAAACACACAGTGAATAACAAATATTTATTTGAAAAGACTGGAGTACTGAAGGCACACATGCTAGCATTAGAGATATGGAGTTCAGAGAATCAGTAGTTCACAGTTATCTTTTTCAATCTTGTTCTAACAACATGAGACAATAAGAAAGCAAATAAAAATCTTCCAGTTGACAAAACTTTCCCATATGATCTTTCACCTGAATAGGCATTTTAAACCCATTTGATTTAGTTGGAATAGGTTGCCCTTTGTCTTTCTCATTATTTAAAAAACGTGTACTCTTTATACCATTGGTTATTATTCTTAACATCTGAATACACAATAGACCTTATATTAAAATGTAAAAGTAATGGAGTATAAAAGTAAATACAGTACCAGTGATTATCAAATAATACCTCTGAGTTTCTAGTTCTAGTCCTTGAGCTACAAGACTTTCTGGTTGTAAATGTCTTTACTATGTTGAAAGAGTATTTTGGGTTCTAGCAGAGGTTTCTTGTTTCATATGTCTATTTTGGTCTAAACACATCAATTAGAAAAACCAATCTTTTGTAACAGGATTACTGGACATAAGGTTTCTGTAAGTTTCAATAAGTCCAAATATTATTGTGAGTTCCTGATTGCAGTGATCTTGTAATGGTTCATATGACACTGTTTCCTCCAAAGTCTCTAATTTGTATGACTCTCCTGCCATACATAGTGTCGTATTCCATAAGGTATGTGTAAGGGTCTCTTAGGTATGTCAGACATATATGAAAACTCTCACATAACACTTAATTCTCTACAGTTTGGCTACTAGTGACTATCAATTTTAACTACTGAATATTGCATAAATATACTACTCATATGAGATCTGAAAACTGCAATATTCCATGGGCGTGAAGATTAATTGCAAAAAGTTATTAATTTAAAGACAACATTGATACTATGTCCATTAAGAAAGGTAATGACAAGTACATTAACAGTGGGGCTGCTGAAGTCCCCAGCTTTGTGTTCCTGCTCAGACTCATATTACCAAACATGTATATGGCATCCATCCATTCAGAAATGGGTCGGTTAACACATAACATTGCTGCAACTACTGCAAATATGGAAATATTTTGCCATGCCAGTCTTATTTGTTGATCACAGTGTTCAAGGGTAGTAAAACCTTGTATGGCTTTTATCTGCTTCATTCTGCTTATATAACTCTGTCTAGTATTATGAAAGCTATACATCAACGAGGAAATTATCAGGCCAGTCCATCAAACAAATTTTGTTTATTATTTCTTTATGGTTTAAATTAGGCTTGAAAAAGGAATCCAAAGGAATGATGTGCAAAGAATGTGCCAAATTAAAGCTTAGAATATAGATCATCCTGATTCAGACACAGATGTATGTGGAGTAAGAGCTGTTGAATAGAATTATGAACTGTTAACATTCTACTGTTGTTATTTATTCAAATTTGTTGCAAATATTTGTAAACAGATACACGCTCTCTCACTCTCACTCTCTCACAAACATACACTCACAAACATAAACATATTTATAGTGTTGGCTTTTCAATTATCTGCAAAATATTAAAAATTATGTTTAAGTCTACAGGGTTTTGCCTGTGTTTCCTATTATTTGGGTCTCATTCTATCTCACCATTGAAATATATTATCTTATTTGGAATCGCAGGATGAGTTTGCAGAAGTTCAACCTGCTACCTGGGGAATGCTACATGAAACAGTTCAGGTCTCGGCATCATCTCAGTCAAGTACAAGCACAAACATAAAAGCAAATACAAGCAAGAGCACAAGGACAAGTATTTCTTGTATGGATATTACACCACTGATCTCAAGTAGGTATAATGAGCCTTTTTGAAGTTATAGGTTTAATTCCTATGACTTTCGATGTGGTCCAGAGTTTTAAGCTGGCATTCTATTTGTGAAATCCCAGGTGACATGACCAATTTTACTCAATTTCTTTAAACAAATTGATATGAGAATTCAGAGAAATATATGTAACTCTGGTCTCACACATTCAAGCAATCACTGATGATACACTTTAGAAACCTCAGTTAGAATTGTTCCAACTCCTCTTTTTTCAGTGAATATGTATCCTTCACTTGCTTTTGATTTTAATACTACAAACATTTTAACAAATATATCTTTGAATAAAATCATTTTATTGTTTATGTCCATGTAGTGTATCCTAGTACAACAAAATACTTCCTGATTACATTACTTGAGGTTTGAAGCAGATTCTTGATGTACAATTCACCATTTCCTATAAGTCAGATCAGGCTGTGTATCTCCACACATTAATGATGGGATGACAGAATTTTAATCCTGTGCATTGACAGGAAAATGTTATCGAAATAACAATTAAGTTTGTTAATTACACCAAAATATTGCTTCTCCTTTTATGTGTTTGTATCACAAACTCCTAATTATACAACTGGATAAGACCTTCAATACCTGAAACATGGATCTTAGAGCAGAAGGCATATATTGTAATATTTTCACTTATTATGAATTATCTTTCTTTTTTCCTCATTTTCAAAGGTATTTTTGATTTTTAAACAGTTTTAGTAGCAACACTTACATTATTTCTCTTAGTTTCAGATATCTTCTAAACTGTCATTGGAAATAGCACAGACAGTGTGTGTGTGTGTGTGTATTTGTGTATGGTGTGTGTGTTTGTGTATGTGTGTGTTTGTGCTTAAACATGAAATAAAGCCAAAGTGTCCTGTTATATTAAATTGTCACATTCTAGTGTTTTAGTAACAATGAGTGCTTTATTCTGCTGATTCTAGACAAGATTCAATGATGGATTCAATAAACATGTTAAATCCAGTGAATATGGAAAACAATGTACCTCCGGAGGTCTATGCAAATGATAACCACGAAAAAATTGTCTCCCCACAACATGAAGACAATGTTAAGGCTGAGAATAAACCATTGGTAGTGGCAAAGATCTCCAATTCTAAGGAAAATTATAATTATGAATTTGTTGTAATTTCTAATTCTTCATCTGATGAAGATTTCTGTGAACTAAAAGAGGACACCAAAGACAAGAAAAATGTCAAGACTCTAGAAATCGCTATGGACCATAGACAAGGAAAACAAAAGTCACCAGAAACAAATCAATCCATCATATACACACAACAAAAGCTTGTGCAACCAGCTGCAGTGGTGGGAACCATAATGACCATAGATCAGTCAGCCTCTGGAGAAAGTGAGATAAATTTCAAAATCTTCCAAATACATACTTCTTACCTCTGACAATGTTAAGCTAAAACTCACCCTTTCTTTGCTCAATTCACTTCACAGAATGCATGATTTTTATTTTTCAAAATCAAATATCACTCTTTTTAATGCACTAGATTTTCAGACACACACAAAAAAACTACTGAACCTTTAAAAACAGACATGTGGAATGTTCCTTGTGGCAAATCATACCCATTTAGTTCTCATCCATGTTAAGTAGACAAAGATGTGTTTTTGAATGTCCATTTTGTCTTACATGGATTTTTGGAATACCATGAAATGCCGTGCATTCTTTAGGAAGAAACTTTTATGAATTACTAAATCTCAATGTAGATACAGTTTTAAATTCTTAAAAGAATTAGTAGCATGTCTTCAATCTGCCTGTGTACAGAAGCTGTGGAGAGGCCAGCCAGATCTCAGCTTCTGGATATATCTAGTTCCTTGTGGGCTTGCTGAGCATTCTTTTCCATGTTCACTTGTATTCAGTGTATTAAGGAAAGTCATGAAATAACAGCAAATAATTTTGTTTCCTTACAAATGCAGCCCAGGAGTATTTTGCCACATCAGCGACCGCCTTTGTGGGAGAGTATAGTCTAATGCGGAACCTCACGAATAGGAATAGAGGTCTATGATTTGATAATAACCAGATTCTTCCCAGATACAAATACTGAACAAGAGGTATGGAAAGTTCATTTTAGTTTACAACTGAAAGGATATTTCATTTATATACCAAGTTTGATTGACTTTGTTTACTCACTTCTCACTACCATATCAACCGCAGTTCAGTTGCTTCAGAGAATTAAACATATCTATCCTAGGTAGACTCTGATGCAGGCTTAATAATATAGACATGATTGTGCAGATATTTTGAATGTTCAGAAGGCTGTGACTCAGAGGAATATCTTTTACTAGTGTGTGACAAAAGTAGTCTTTAGGTCCCATAGCTCAGTATTCACTGAGAGACCAGCATTCCATTACTTTGGGATTAATTTATATATTAAGGTCATTGCTTGGGGTGGTCTTTCAGACATCAGGTTTTTCTTTATATAACCAAACCCTACTCTAGGAACCTATGGTCAGGATCCCCGACTAAATTATCTTGGCTTCTGTCTACTGCCTGCTTATACAAACCTCAATTATAGCTAACTAATTAGCTTACTTCTCCTTGGACATGTAGGATGCGTTTTTGCTTACATATTTTCGTATTTTTTTGTTTTGTGCATTCAAAACCTCCTTACTCTAAGTTTTTTGGGCGACACTAAAGTTACAATTAGTTGCATTAAGCGTTTTAATTACCTATAAAGATGATAATTTGACGTTTTTTTTCTGACACATCAATATTTGCAGGATAGAGAACAAGGAATATGTGTATATGAGTTGTCCCACCATGGTGGGATGCTTCACAGGTTGCCATATGTACCGTCACAATTTAGACAAAAACAAGAGAATCAGGAATATTGGCCACAAGGTCAGGTACAGGAACATGCGGAGCTTAAATTGTCAATAAGTTCATGTATGGTACTACTGTGTTATTTTTTCTAACATGAGCCATGTTGTTTTTGTGCAGATGCTGACTGTTATTAATGACCTGGAGAGAGGGCCCATTCATTTTTATGCAAATTACTATTCTGAGAATCCACAATGTCATACTTATAGGTAAGAGACAGATGGACTGTAGAGAAGGGTGGAGGCCACTGCTCTTAACCATGTTCCTTCCTGTATAATGGGTATCTTAGCATCTCTGATAAATGAACCCTAAGATAACACAGAGGAGTCACTAGGGGACTGATGGACTTAAGGCGCGGTCCAATCCCACTGCCCACGTTTCCCGGAGTCCCGTCGAGTTTTCACATCTTCCTTCCTCCTTGAAATAGATTGGCAGCTGCCTCCAGATTTAGAATTGGAGTGGCAAGATATTCCATAAAGAAGTCTTTGACAAGACATTCTCAAATGTAGAGATTTTACATCTAAACCTTGGAGTCATTGGTTTTATTCCTCAAATTCAGACTCTTTGCACAGTGTGATAGTAAGGAAATAATTATTTACCGTAACTCACTTCTTACTCTCATGTCCATTAGGCAACTTATCTGGCTAGATGAATTGGACATGAAACCAGGGTAGTAGATATGAGCTGTTGGTTTCAAGCTGTGAACAGTCAATAACATATAAACCTGGATTAGCTTTTAAATGGAACATGGAGAACTTTACATGAGCCATCATTCTTTAACCTGTACCACTTCCAAATTTCTTACAGTCTTTGGGAGGATCCTGTTGCTTGTATTCCTCCACTTCTGCCTCACCCATCAGCATGGTCACATCAAGCAATGACTGTGCCATATCAGCCATTGACTGTGCCACATCATCCATTGGCAACAGTGGGTTACAGACCAGCGACTTCACAGGACTCATCCATGAGGCCACAAATCCACCAATATGGTCACATATAGGCGAATTTCAATCACCTGAATGTTATAAGTCAAAATTGCCTGTCCTGGGGGAATTAGGAAATTTCTTTACCTTGGGAAAAATGTCATAGTCCACATTTCACAGCATCACTGTTTAGAATAGGTCAACTTCTGGCTATACAATCATCAGTATAATATAATTAGCATTCTCTCTACCTTTTTTCTCTTGGATCTTGTATTGTTTTTCATAAGGTAAACACCCTTGCAACAAGCACTGTATGTGATATGCTGAGAAAAATCTTTAACAATTTGAAAGAACTTACACATTTGATGGTAAACTCACTGCCTGAACCAAAACATTGGGTTTTACTGCAGTAGTAAGAACTACAAGTGTCCTTGTAAAATTTCACTCTTTATAGTTTTCTAAAAAAGAGATTGACATTCAGTCTTTTCCAGGCACCTCTCCCTTTAAGGCCAAGCTCAACAATGAATCCAGATTCCTTACTGAGATTATACACTTTAGAATATTGCAATACAGTCGATAACCCACTTTGGGTATGTCTTTTCATATTGAAATAAATCCTATTGTTTCTTTTTCTGAGTGAGTTTGCTGAGAATATATCTATAGAGATGACTTACAATAGAGAGGTCAGAGAGGTTTTTTGGACAATATTTACATTCATACTGGAAGAATGAAAACCAAACCGGGTAAAAGTAGTTAAGCCAATTTAGCCATTTGTGACAAATTCCATGTAGCCCTAAAAAGAACAGAACCATTCAATCAGGCAAAGTAGCAACACATCAAACATATTTTCATTCAAATGTTTTAGGAAATATAGATAGCTAAAAGAGTAATTTTTTCATATAAATTCTTAACCATGACAACCATCAGTGTCACCAGAAATTTGGTCCCTATGATCTTATACTGAGATAAAATTGGGTTAATGATTTGAAGGACTCATTAGCTAAGTAGTCTCCTATAGTAGCCCTTTCTGTGCCCATTACCAAGACAAAGAGGCCCTAGTATTTGACTCTAAGCGTCAGAATTGTCAGAGGGTTAATCTGGTAGTCCATGCAGTTATCATCGATTTTCAGATCAACGTTGGGAAAGAGAGTAGGAAGAGCAAGAGATTCAACCTGAGCCCATATGATTCTGAATGGGCTCATTACGTTCTACTAACTCCTGGCCTGATCTTCAGCAGTGCATTGAAGCCCAAATCCTGCTGCGTTTATCTTTTTCATTCACCCCATTTGGTTTCACTTACCAGGTCCTGTATCACTGCAAAGAAGAGTGGAAGAAGTGCAACCAAAGAAATCTATTACAATGCGCTTTTGCTTATCCCCCTCCACTTCTTAGTGGGAGATGCATCATTTGCTTCCACTGAGTATAAATAGCTATGATGTAAATCCAAGGGAATGGTGAGAGTTTAGTTAGTCCTGACTTCAAAAAATTGTGTAGAGGAGGTAAAGAAACAGATGCTGCAGAGTTAAGAAATGTTTTGGATTCTCAAGACTGTTATTAAGCCAAGAGGCATCTAAAAAGAGGATTCCTTCAGTAATCTTTCCTTTCAAACATTTTTCTTTTACTCCCTTTCTCTTTCTCTGTGTTTCTATCTCTGTCTCTCTATCTGTCTCTCTATTCATCTCTCTCTCTCTCTCTCTCTCTCTCTCTCTCTCTCTCTCTCTCTCTCTCTCTTTGTGCTAGTACCTAGTAAAACAATAATGTGGTAATGCTTGCAAATGGCTCACTGGCTTACAATAAATGGACACTCCTATCAACCCAAAGTATTTCTGTTTACCACACTTCTTCCTTCTTTTTTCTTTTCAGCATGCCTTTTATGGTTACCTGAGCGAAAACAGGCAACATCCTTTGCAGCCTGGTCAAGAAAATCCTACATATTTTCTGATTGCACAGAGCATCGTGACTCTTCACCAATAAGAGGAAAATTAAGCAGAAGTTGGACCTCAATGGTTTAAGTGGAGAAGCGACATAAAGTGTCCCCTCTTGGGAGAGGGAGGTTGGGTTATTTTATTTTCTAAAGTTTAGTTTGTAGTTATTTTTAAGCACAATAAATGCATTGGATATATACTGCAAAGGCAAACTGTACCATCCATATTAGTGTGAGATATCCACTATTCTTTTCTAATTACTTATCCCACACTACTTCAGATACTAGTAATATACCTGTGAGTATGCAAGGACAAGCTGCCATCAATGGGCATAATTGTATGTGCTATTTTTTTTAGGACAAAAGACGAAAAGAGAGAGGTTTGCAATGAATAAATTTTGATCCGTCATGAGCTCTCTCCTAAATTTCAGGACATAATCTTGAGTTATTAATACATTTCTGTGTGATCCTACGCTATTTTGTGACCTATGTTTTAAGAATCCAATGTGTGATGTAATATCTGATAAAAGAGGGAACAACTTAAATTAATAAACACTATACTGTACTACAAGTTTCATGTGTGTGAGGAACTATGAGTTCCTAGGAATACTATTCACAGAGCTGACCCACCCTCATGTCCTGATGGAGAACCTGTGTTCTAGAGAAAAACAATTAAGGCAGTATCAGTTCTTGCCCATTAGCCTGATTTTTACACTTTCAAGAAAAGTGCCTGCTACAGCCCTTTGTTGCTGTAAACATTAGCACCCTTTTCCCACCTACAGACATTTGGTTGGTTGTATTGTCTTTGTTGCTGTGTTATCCTCATCTTACTTTAAAAGACAGTGTCTACCACACTACCAGGAGCTTTCACATAGTCTACACATGCTGACCATTATTTGGAGACCATATGCCCAGCATTTTAACAAAATAAATATATTTCTTTTTGGTTTTCTATCCAAGGAAAATATTTCCTCTAATGAAGCAGTGGGGTAGGAATTGGACGCAGGAAAGAAATGAAGGTCTCCAGCAGAAACCAGCACATATCCTTTGGAAAGGAATTTAATTTTTATTGGAAGAAAGAAAAGAAAATAACCAAGAGTACTCTGGTATGTCGCAGTCCATATGTTTTATACCACAGTGAGATAAAAGAAGTGTTGTCATGCACTCCAAACTACCTGGAAGACTTACCATCTAACCCAATGTATTTTTCAAGAGAGACATATGGTGCTGAGGCTAGAAAAAATATGGTGCATGCATGTGTGACTTTGATAAGAGCTCAACTACCTTTGTTCCCATAGGACATTGGAGTTCACACTAATTTCTTTGATAAAATTCATAGTTCTTAGAGTCATAACCTATGTTCTGTGTTTGTAAAATTGTTTTTATCAATTTTGTCTTCATATGGACAAACAACAACATATTAATTAAATGATAGTAAATTGACTTTGAATATTCAAAGGGGATACATAATAAATACATATGAAATTTTTACACCTTCCTTTGGGATGTGTTTTGATTGTTTATTACAAAGCATATAGTTCTGATGCTTTATGCTAGAGACAAATCAAAAAAACAAAAAACAATTGTTAAATCAGATAGAAAAGCACCAGCAGGTCCAACGTATGTCTAATTTAGGTATAGAGTGTTTTCAGCATCAGACACTTACTGCTTAATAATTTCATATTTACCTGTGATTTTTGACTTCTGTCTGTTTTTACCCAGGTGTTTAGCTTGTATCTTCTTTTAGCTGAGTTATCCAATCTGGCTTCTCTCAGTCTCTTTGTCTCTGTCTCTATGTATGTCTCTGTCTCTGTCTCTGTCTCTGTGTGTCTCTCTCTCTGTCTGTCTCTTTCTCTGTCTCTCTGTCTCTGTCTCTCTCTCTCTGTCTCTCTGTCTTTCTCTCTGTCTCTGTCACTTTCTCTGTCTCTGTCACTGTCTCTGTTTCTCTGTCTCTGTCTCTCTCTCTCTCTCTCTCTCTCTCTCTCTCTCTCTCTTTTCTCTTCTCTTCTCTTGTCCAGCTATCTTTATGACCGCATGAATCCTTCTCATTCTCAGGCACATGTGGTTTTGACCTGAGTTCTCCCTCCGCAACCTCTCAAGCATCACTCTCAAATATAGGTGCTGCCTTATAAAAACTCACAGTTCCTTCAAGGTTTGTGGTTAACGGTGTGTACCACTGCACCTGGACCTAAGCTTTTTTTTTACCTCAAACGTGCACTATAATTCCTAGTATGACCTGGAATTCAGAGGTCTTTCAGGTACTTACTTTTCGGACACTGATGGATAAAATTGAATTCTCAGGTTTCAGATTTCCAGATCCCTCTTGCTCTATGAAAACAGGTATTCTGTATACATCATAAAGATGTATGATGGTGGCAAGTAATGCAATCCTGAATTTTTTTCATATATAAAATACATAAAATAGAATGATCCAGTAAGGAATTTGAATGAATCTTAGAGGATCACCTTGTTGGTTCCATATCTTCGTATTTTCATATATGTAAATAAAAATGAAACCGGTGTCCGTTGGATTATTTTCTTGATTGTTCAAATTTTTGACAAATAAATTTATGTATCTATACATATAAGATTGTGATCCCAATTAGAGCACCCACATAGTAGAAGAGAGGCCTGATTCCTGAACACTTTGTCTCTATCCTGCATGGGGTTAATATTCGTGAACACACACACACACACACACACACACACACACACAGAAACACACACACACAACCTTGAATATGAAATAACTATTTTTAAACAGGAATATTGAAGGCACACATGCTACTATTTGACATGTTGAGTAAGGAGACTCAGTAGTTTACATTTATCCTCTGTCAAAACTGTCTTTACAAAGTCAGACAAAGAGAAAAGAATTAACATATGAAGTAGATAACATGAGATATTTAACCTGATTAGGCCTTGTAAAAACCTTGAGCTTTAATTAAAATAGTCTTTCTTTGGTCGTTCTTATCATGTAAAATATGTGTTCTCATTGTACATTTGGAAGTCAACCTTAATCCCAAAAGACAAAAGTAGATAATATATGAAAATATAAAATTAATGAAGTACAAAAATAAACACAGTACCCAGTGATTATCAAAATAAACATGTGGGTGTCAACTTCATGTCTTTGAGTTAGAGGTTCTCCCTACTATCTGCTATGCATCTTTGCATCATGTCAATCATTTATATTCTATATGTCATTATCTATAGCCTAACATCTACTGTATCACTAGCTTTAATTTTCTTTCTTCTATGGTCTAATTGTCTATTTGCCTTCATAACTTTCTAGACTCTATCATCTGTCTACATGTAATCCTCCTCTATTTTTATCAACTATGTGTATATTAAATATGCATATACATATAAATTAGCGAATATAATATCTACAATCTAACAATTATCAAACATGTATCACTTCCTTTTCTTTCACCAATATATCCCATCCACAACTAACATAAATTTACCTTTCAGCATTTATTATCTCTCTACTAGCTATCATCTACATATCCAGTGATTCCTTTCTTTGTTTTTTTGTGTGTGTATTTTTGTGACAGGGTTTCTCTGTGTAACATTGGTTGGCTGGCCTCAATTTCACTAATCTTCCTGGGTGTACTTTTTATGTATCACATATACACATGATATTCTGAGCCCAATTTACCCTTATTTATAATTGAGTATCTATCTATGCTTTGGCTCTTTCAGATCTATTATTTCATGGATAATCAAAATTTTGCTACTTCTAAGTATACATTCCATCTAGTATATTCCATTTACCTGCTGTTTATGTTGTACAGAGGCTGTAACTGTCATCCAACTCTGTCTCACCTGCCATCTATTTAGCTTGTGTCTAATTTCCAATATTCTCAAGTTTTTCATCTACTCATAATCTGTTTATACTGAATGTATGTATTATGTAACATGGAGAAGTCTCATTTCAATCTACCTTCACATTCTTTGCACCTATCCTATGATTGGACATGCATCTCACCTCTAGTTACCATGTTTCTATCTCACTGCTATTAAATCTATACTTTAGCTATGAAGATTCTATCTTGCATTTAAGAATCATTTATTTTATAGCTATTCTGTAGCCTTGGACCATCTACCAAAATCATGTATTCATCTTCTTTCCTCTATATACTTCATTTCTATATATATATAAGATTTCCTCTACACATAATATGTCTTTATAATATCCCTGAATTCTTTACCCTGTGGTATCCTATATCTCATTATCTGTATATTCATTCCTCTAACCATCCCATGCCTGTCTTCCACCTATCCTTTATGTATCCTGTAATTGACAACCATCCAGGTATCAGATATCATTAGCTAATACTTATCTTTCATCCAACTGTCTCTAATGTATCTATCTTCCACCAATTTTTCATCTTTCCTTTACATATAATTTGATTATCTTCTATCTATCTCCCTTCCATCCCACCATTATGGTGTGCCTGCTAAACATTCATGCATCAGTATCACAACACTGACCTCATTTTATCTTCTACTGTACAACAAAGTTGTATCTATTACATATTTGTTTTACTATTTTTATCATAATTTATTTGCTGAGCGATTGTCTATCAACCATATAGATTCTATCATCTAGCTTGTCTGTGTTTGTCTTCAATTCTCTACCCTTTACACTTGTTACCCTGTGTCTGTCATCCATCCATTTATCTATCATTTACCTATCCTGTGCTTCTTTTCCATCTATTTATCTATCCTTTTTTGTCAAACTTTCCTGTGTGGAATAAACGGAAAAACCAGGCAATAGAAGTAGAAAATTATTGAAGAAAGTGACTAAAATAAGAAATGGATCAAGAAGACAATTGGTGAAAGAAAGGAAGAAAATGAAGATGAGAGTGGAAACGAAATTCAGGTGAAGAAGCAAAGAAGAAAAAATTGAAAAAACAAGAAAAAAGACAAAAAATCAAATTTTAAAAGGAAGAGAAAAATGTGAAAATTTCTAAAAAAGAAAACAATAACCAGAAATTGGCGACAAATGCCAGAACAAGGAATGAGGAAAAAGGAGAAAAAAAGATGAGAAAAGAAAAAGAGAAGAAAGGTACAAAACAATATGGATAAGTAGGCAAGAAAGAGAAAAAAGTGTTGAATAAAAGCAGAAACAGAAAAAATGTGAAAATAAATATAAATAGAAGGAGAGAAGTTACAGATGTGGAATAAGAAAAAGCAGAGAAAGGTAAAAATTGAAGAAAAAAGAAGGAAAAAGAGAAAAAAGTTCAAAAAGAATAAAAAAGGGAAAAAGGAATGAGGCAGTTTAATATTTAGAAAGGGGAACTTGAGAATGAAAAGGGGAAAAGGGAAGAGAGGAGAAGAAAATCAAGCAGAAGGAAGAGACAAAAAATAGAAAACATTGCAGAAATTGACAAAAAGAGGAAGAAAATGCTAATAAAACCAGACAAAGAAGAAGAAAACGATGAAAATTACAAAGAAAAATTTAAGAAGAAAAGTAGATGAAGACGACAAGGTGGAGAAAAGAATGAAATAGAAGAAAAAGGAAAAATTAAAAGAAGAAAAGAGAAAATTGAAATGAGGCAGAAGGGGAAGAGGAGCATGAGAAAAAAGTCAAATTAGGAAACCAAAGAAGAAAAGGAAAAAGATTTTGAAAAACAGATGAAAAAGAGGAACCAGAAAAAGTGAATGAAAATTTTAGAAAAAGAGAAAATTGAAAGAAAATGTGGTAATATGAAGAAAAGGATAAATAACGAAGAACATGGGAATATTTTAAACAGAAGGTACAGGAAAATAAAAAGAGAAAAATGTTGAATAAAATGATAATAATGGCTAAGAAAACAAAAAAAAAATTCCAGAAAATAATGACAGTGACAAAGAACATGGAAAATAAAAGAGAAAGAGAAAAATGAAAAAATGTAAAATGAGTAAGAGAAAGAGGAAAATCAAGATGAAGAAGTCAAAGGGCAATTTGTTAAAAAGTAGAAGCAGAAAGAAATTTCAAATAAAGATGCATAAAAGAAAAAATGGGTAGTTTAAATTTAGAATATGGTGAAGTTGAACAAAAACGATGAACAATTAGAAGAAAAGGATAAAAAGGAAATATTAAGTGAAGAAAATATTAAATAAGAGTAAAGTTACAGATGAGAATGAAAGGCAAGAGGAAAAAGGAAAATGAAACAATAAAAAGGAAGGGAAAATATAGAAATAGAAAAAAGGATAAATAATAGTAAAAAGAAATAGGGACAAAAAATAGAAAAGATGTTAAGATGAACGTAAAAAAATATATATAAGACATGAAAAAATAAGACGAGAGAATACTTTGGTGAATGAGGAGACAAATATATAAAAAAGAACAAAGAATAATAAAGGCAAAAGTAAGATAAAAATTAGTTGAATAAATTGTAGATTAAGAAGAAAAGAGAAAAAAATAAATGATGGAAAAGAAGAAAAACGTTGAAAAGAATGAAAAATAAGAAAAATGAAAATAGAATTTAACAAAAGATGAAAAGAAAAATTGAGGAAAGTTTGAATACTATAGAAAAAAGAAATAGTCTAAAAATAAAACAAAAAGAAGGATAAAAAAGAATAAATAGGATAAGAAATTTGTGATCAAGGTTTGGAACAACCAGATAAAATGAGAAAAAAAATTGAGTAAAAGGATGAAAACAGAAGAAAAATGAGAACACAAAGAGTTGTAGAGGAGAAGAAAAAGGAATAAACTGAGGACCACATGAAACAGAAAGTAAGGGAAAATATTAGGAAAAGAAAAAGAAAACCACCTAAAAAGAAGTTGCAGGAAAAAAATGGAAAAGAACAGGAAGTAGAAAATGTGAAGATTAAGAAAAAGAAGAAGAAAATAGGAAGGAAATTGAAAACAGGATGACTTAGAGGAAAAAGAAGTGGGAGTTAAAATTTTGGAAAAAGGGGAATTTGAACCCAAAATTGAAAATATTTGAAAAATAAGGAGGAAAATTTTTCAATAAGGGACAAAAAGAAAAGGTGTAGAGGAAAAGTTGAGAATCCTGGCCACACATATTAATGCTTCATCAGGCAAGCAGAGTTATGTCAAGAGGCAGAGAACCTGAGTGGAAGTTAATCAGTGGAGTGTACAAAGAGCACAGAGGGCATCAACAGTGCTAGAATCCCAGCAGGTAGTAGGAGTGAGGGGCTAACTGGGAGTGCATCAGGGGCTCAGGAACAAGGCTTCAGATAACTTGAACACACAGTGTGTTGGACAGATATTTACATGGAACCTGTCTCCAGCTCAGTCAGGGTGAACAATAAACACAGGCTACATTATGTCCCCTCAATATCTTCAAAGTACACTTCACAACTGACCTCAATGAATAGTCCTAGGTATTAGCTGTTGCTATGCCATGAAAAGATTTGGAAGGAAAGAGTAGACTAAATCTGATAGTCTTTTATTTACTATTTTATTTTTTATTTAACTTACTCAAATTACATCTCTAGTTATCCCATCATTGTTTCCTCCCATTTTTCCTTCCTTCCATTCCAATTCTTCCCTATTACTATTCCCTATGACTGTGAACAAAGGGTTCCTCCTCTCAGTGTATATGCTCATAAGGTATCAGGTCCCTTCATGATAGGTTGCTTTCCTTCATCAAAGTGCCAACAGGCATCCACATCTTGGGGACGTGGTCAAATATGCGGCACCAGAGTTCATGTGAATGTCAGTCCCCACTCTCAACTCAACTGTTGAGAATGTCCTGTATTGGCCAGATGTGGGTATGGGTCAAAGTTTACTGCACAAAATGTCCTTGGCTCATTCCACTGTTTGAGCAGGACCCCTGGGCCCAGATTCACCAATCATAATGTTCTACTTGGAGGTTTCTAGGACCCACTGGATCCTTCTCTTTCCCCATTCTCCCATGAGTCTGTCAGATAGAGTCCTAAGAGTATTTCCTCCACTCTGGGCCTCTTTCCTTGTAAGTTCTAGCCTGAGTACTTAAACAACAAATGGAGATCAAGGGTATCCACATAGGAAAGGAAGAAATCTAATTATTCCTATTTGTAGATCATATGAAAGTGTACACAAATGACAACAAAAATTCCACGAGAGAACTGCTACAGCTGACGAACACCTTCAGAAAATTGGCTGGATACCAAATTACCTCACAAAATCAGTATTGTTACTATGTATATTTGACAATCATTCAGTGGAAAAAATTAGGAAAACTTTATCCTTGACATTAGCCAAAAGAATAAAAGATATCTAGGAGTTACTCTAACCAAGCAAGTGAAAGATTTGTTTGAAAACATTTTCAAAATTCTGAAGAAAGAAATAGAAGATGACATGAGAAGAGGTAATATTCACAATTGTGTGTGGATTATGAGAATTAACAAGTAAATATTGCCATCTTCCAAAAATAAATTTAAGGATTCAAGGAAATTCCTATCAAAATACCTACACAATTATTTGAAGTTGATTATCTCAATAAGATCTTTCTAATTTAATATATAATGCATTGGGGATTAATAATCTTGATAGATCTTTGATCCCACAGGAAGATTATTGATAAGCATCTTTAATTCTGTCTGTATACACTATTTCATTATATATAAGCAAGCATAGTCCTTTCTATATGGAAATGAGCAGGTATAAAATTGAAAGTGAAAAAAACTGGACACTTTGGTGTATTTCATTTTTCACCATATGATTCATAGTGAGAATTAACTCCTGAAATCACTGGGTGGGTGAATTGTACTTGCCTTCATGCTGAAAATGTAAACAAATTCAAACAGATTCCACCACACCATATCGCACATGGTTATAATGAGATGCTTTCAGCTTGAAGACACTTTATTGCCATTGTTTCTGGAGTGGGGAAACACATGAGAGGGCACAGAGTCACTTACATTTTTTTTTCTTGTAACTAATGTCTACTTTTTTGAGGGTGGAGAAGGAAGACAAAGGCCTAGGTCTTCCTTTTCATTCTCTTTAGTTTAACGGGATTTGTATCTGGTCATGGAAGTGAAAGACAACAGGATAGTTTCTGGCAACTGCTCAGGTAGCAAAATGTATTTGTCGTTTTGTTTTGTTTTGTTTTTTGAGGCTGCATTTCTGATTTACTAATGTAAATAATTTTTATTTCTTCTCAAGTATTTTATGTGGTTGAAGACTAATTTGTTTAATTCTACAAATAGCTGAGTTGTTTAGGGGTTAAGATGATTTTAAATCTAGAGAGATATATGATAATAGTGCTGATATATGATAGGGAATAGATTTTAATTCACTATTTGACACTGAAAAAGACAGGAAAAATGTTTGTCAAGGTTCTCATATACAAATATAGAAAACATTTTGAACGTGACATTTATATAATTCCTGATTCTACATGGTTCTTCTGGATGTATGTAGTTTATTGTATATATTTGTTATAATGTAAAGATATGTGTAAAAATAAATGTATTAAATTTTTATTTTAGAATACTGTTATTTTTTAATTTGATTAACTGACTCACAGGGGTCCTACAATTTTTAATTTTCTAATTATGTTGCCACTATTATGAGTATCTATAACATGTATCTTTTAGTGTAGATTATTGTAATATTTTTCTATCATTTTTTCATTCTATGTGGGTTTTTTTGGTATTGCCTAATAATTCAGGGGAACATAGATTTTTGTCAGAAACATTGCATGATATTATATCAACAGTAGTCTCATTAATTCACCCTCTAAATTTTATATATAATACTGTCATCAACTTAAATAATAATAAAAAATTAGAGAAAAAAATCTCAAGCCTAAGATCTGTTGGTGTGGTTCAGTTGTAGACAAGTGTTTCTCTGCAAACAATTCTCAAAATCACAAAACTCAAATTGTTCTTATAATTATTTTCAATTTCTCAACTTTTTTCTCCATGTTCTACCTTTATGGAAGGCACTGATTGAATTCTAGAAACATTTTCTTCACCCCTTACAAATTTATTTTGCCACCATATTTTTCACTCCCTTTATATACATGGGCATACCACTGGCCCCATCTGTAAATTATTTCAGGTTACAAGCCCAGATGGATAAAACTTTACAGAAAATTGCTTGACATAATTGCTCACTTATTTCTATAAACCAAAGTCTATCAACTAATGTTATTACCTCATCACCAACATTAAGGTAATTGAAAGACAACAAAGCATTATTTAACCTGACCCGGGTGGTCTTAAATTTTCCTTTCATTTAATAAGCATTTATTTTTAGGTACAATAGACTCTTTCAAGAACTTCTGGCCCTGTTTGTTTATATGGTAAAGCAGTAATTCGTTTAACTGTATAAATAAAAAATGTCTTCTTGTGGGACTCATATGCAGTGGTATTGTCAGTCTAAACCTGGGCAGGTATTCATATAATTTCCCTTATTTCCAATAAATGAAATAATTACACAATCATGAGTTTCATAACTTAGGCAGCTGCCCATCTATCACCTCAATAGGTAACGATAGTATGATGTACATTTTTAATTTTCCAATTTTTGCAAAATAATACACATTAATCTTTTATATTTCATACTCCTAATATTAACTCCAGCATTTAAAGTGATGGCTTTGTAGAAAGGACATGTAGAATCAAGATTCATTATTTCTTTATTATGTTGACATGCAATAGGGAATGTTTTCTTCAAACCCTTGCCATTAACATGATGTTTTACATGAAATTCAGAGACTTTGAGCATATTTCCTATGAACTGTTCATCAATTTCCTCATTTCTTTTTGTCAACGGACCAGGTTAATATTTATGAGAAAAAATATAACTAATATACAAGAGATAGATTCTCCTCAGAAGACTTGTTGTTCCGTATACTATACAGTTATTTCATAGTTATCATTCAATATGCAGAATGACCATTCAGCATTGTGAGAGTCAGGGAATAGAGGTAGTGATTCAGTAAAATTCAACCTTACCATAAGGATTGCATGAGTTTCTGATTTTTCAATCGATGGAGTTGGGCTTTTGATTACCTTAAAATTTTTATCGCACTTATAACCAGGCATACCCGATTTATTTGCAGCAGTATAAATGATGAGTGGTACTGTATTGTTGTCCTCTTTACAAAACAAAAAGGATCCAAACTGTTCTTTTTATAAACACTATACATTTGCTTTTTAAAATATTTGTCATTAATGTCTCAAAACAGTACTTCAAGCTACAATTAGGCAGAAAGACATAACCTCAGAATTAGTAAGAGTCATTACCATATCTGCCAGTTGACATAGTGTTTTTCTAGTCCTTGCAATCAATTCAGAAATTTTCTATTAATGTCTTCATCTTTGTACTCGTTTTTTTCTTTGTTAAGAGAATCCCATGATCCTGTCTTGCTTTTGCATTAGGAGCCCAGTCAGAGAATGTTTTTAAGGAAAAATAACCAGAATAAAACCAAGCATAGGGTCTGTTGTTTCAACATAGTCCATCTGAAGTATTTGTTATTCCAAATTTAGCTCATTTCCTGCTTCTTGTCTTCAACATATTGTACTGTTTAAATGTGCTTCCGCTTGTAATGTTTAAAATAAGTGTCTTAACTCATAGGTAGAAAGACCACTTGTATGCATTACCAGTTTATGACTCACATTTATTTTTAAGAGTTATTTAGTGTTTTCGATTATTCTATACCTTTTCTGGTTTAATTTCTTTGTAAATATATCTTATAGCTTAAATAGATAAGGGATATTCCTCTCTGTATTTTTCTACAACAATCTGTAATCCCTACCATGGTAGAATTCATTGTATTTTTTACACAGTTTTTTTTAAATAACTAAAATATCTACCAACAGAATATCATCCATATAATGAAAAATGATCGACTGAGGAAACTTTCTGAAATTTATTTCCAAAGGCCATTACACAAAATTTTTGCTTATAGTGGGACTTTTCAATATTCCTTGTGAATGTTCCTTCTGATGGTATCTATTTTATTACCACTATAGTTCAGTGTTGGTACTGAAAATGCAATTTTTCCCTATCTTTCTCATTCAAAAGTTTCATAAAAAATATCAATCTTTAAGTCTATCACTATTATAGCCTAAGACTAAATTAATAGAGAATGTAAATGAACTCCAGGCTATAAATGACCTATTGTTTATTTTACATTATTTAATGCTCTCCAATCTGTTATCAACATCTAACTGTGTGACTTGTTTTTTACGACAAGCACTGGAACATTTCACGGACTGGCAAGATATTTTATATGATAAAACACTAATAGCTCTTGTATTAATTGGAAAAGAGCCTGCAGTTATATTTTTGGTTAATAGACATTCTGCTTGACACACAGGGTTGTTTGAAACTCATTTTGGGACAAGTTTGTTGTTGTCTCAGGAGTGGCCCCTCTTATGTATCTAGACATTCAAAACCTCTCTGGTTTTGAAGAGTGGACATAGCTTGCAGTAGCTAGTGATTAATCATTTTAATATCCCTCTTAGAAGCATGTACAATTTCAACCTTAGCTTCTTCATTGTTTGTCTCTGTAATCAAAGGAATATTAAACAGAGTACCCCATTGTTGTAGGGAATCCCTTCCCCAAAAAAGGGTGAGTATGGAAGCCACAAAGTGTCTCAGCCTCCCTGGCTGCCTATCTGGTTCCACTCACTTAAACCACTGTTTCCTGTTTTTAATTTGCAATAATTTACCAATTCCTGTAATATCTGTAATATTTTTTAACTGTCCAATTTTGGATTCGATTACTTGATTGAAATAATAATCATAACACCATTGTTTTTGAACATACATTTGAATTCACCACCATTCACTTGTATTATTAGTGTAGATCTCTGACCAATAACTATTGATTGCTGGAACACACTTTTCCACTACTTCCAAAGGCAGCTACTCATTCTACCAGAATAGCTTTTGAATATTTGAACAAACAATCATTGCTGAGTAAATCTCTCTCTTAAAGTAGCTTACATCTCCATTTTTACACATGCCATGTTTTATATTTGCACCTTACATTTCCCATATATAATAATGAGATGCACAAAAAGATCCTGAAAAAACAATCAACTTATCCCTACAATGATTTCCACTCTCCCTGGAAGCGAAGGACCTTAAATACCATCAATGCATTTTTAACATTCAATCTGTGGAGGTATTGTAATACAGAGAATTGAGACCATATTCAAGACTGTGCGGCCATCAACAGTATGGATTAGATCAGTAACATCTATTTCCAGTTTTCCTGTGATTTTAATACTTCTGGACTCTCCAGGCATATCTTGCTTGTATTTTTCACTGGGACTGGAGCTCATGGGTCCCTTGTGCCTTTTTCTCCCATTAAGATGCTATGCTGTGATTTGGGCCCAGGGGTCCCGCTCAAACTAAGGCACCAGCCAAGGACAATACAGGAGGTAAACTTTAAACCCCTTCCCAGATCTAGCCAATGGTCAGAATATTCTCCACAGTTGAGTGGAGAGTGTGATACGACTTTCTCACGTACTCTGGTGCCTCACATTTGACCATGTCCCCTGGAGGAGGAGACCTGGTGGCACTCAGAGGAAGGACAGCAAGTAGCCAAGAATAGACTTGATACCCTATGAGAATATATAGGGGAACGTAATCCACCTCAGGAACAGTCATAGGGGAGGGGAATAATGGGAAAATGGGGGGCGGGGAGGAATGGGAGGATACAAGGGATGGAATAAACATTGAGATGTAACAAGAATAAATTAATAAGAAAAAAGGAAAAAAAATAAAAAATCAAATCTAAAAAAAAAGATGCTATGCTGCACATCTCTTTTAATTTGACAATTCCTATTCCAATGTTTTCTTTTCCCAAATATACTACAGTATCCTGAAATCTAGAAACCTCACCGCCATTATGGCTAAATGCTTCTTATCCTGTTAAGTGTACCATTACCACAAATTGAGTGCATCTGTTATTCTGAAGTCTGAAACCATTAGCCTTACAATTTCTTTCTATAGGACCAATTCTCCCTCAAATAAAATATCAACTGTTATAATATCTGTGATCTCTGACTAATGCATGTCCTACAATATAAATTTGAGGATCTGGAAAACTAATATTGACAATTTGTCTTACCCATTTATATAAAGGAGCTCCTCTCCCTTTTAAGCATGTAATTGCCCACTTTCATTCCATGTTACCTTTCTCATATGCCATAATGAGTTTCAGTGCCTGTATGTTGTCAATATCTGCTATTGTTCTATTTATCACTATTTGAATTACTCCAGGAAATTCTGTTGTTCCTGAGTCATTTGAAATACCTTAGCAAAGGGAACAGTTATTGTACAAGGGCCCACCAATATGTCCAGGATCTAAGACTGCAGTACGATATTGTTCAATCACTGTGTCATCATATTTGACTGATTGTCTTAAGTCAGCCTACCATCATTCACCATGCAATTACTCGTTATTAATATTTATTTCCTTACCATTTCCTTGTTCTCTTCTCTCTGCCTCATTTTGTCACTATGATAAGCATTGCAAATGTTGATCAGCTTGTAATAATGCTGATATCCAACTTTTCCTATCATGGGGAACAATCAAAATTGTGTGGCCCAGTTACTCGGCCTCTGTTAATGTAAGTGAAATGTAAACCACACCTGATGATAGAGTCCTTAAAATGTTTTATATCTAGCATATCTATTGGAGCCTATGCCATTTCATCATAAACCTCATCATCATTTTGAGAAGGCACGTGATTTAATGTTACTGAGAAAGTTTATTGTGACTGTGTGACATTGGAGGGTTCTTCTATGGGGACATTTTTCTCTAACGATCTTTTGTTAGAGCCTCCTTATTATTCAGTGTCTATCTGCACCCTTCAAAATGTTGTTGTCTAACTACCTGGTCCTTGGGACAGAGTAGAGCATCAATATGGCAAACACATTCTCTCAGTTACTAGGTTTTTCTCCTTTACCAATGTCACATTTGGTTTTCCAATTGCTTTAACCTGTAAGTTTAAATTTTCTCTTTCTACTGCCAACCTTGCAACCATTTCCAGAACAATAAAAAAGAAATAAACAAAGATATCAGGGACTGCCTGTAAAATAATGAAAGTGAAGCAATGGCATACCCAAATATGTGAAATACATTGGAAGCAGTGAGAAGAGGAAAAAGCATACCACTCAGAGCCTTTAAAAAGAAATTGGAAACATCGCACATAAGAATCTTTATGACACAACTGGAAGCCTTAGGAAAAAAAGGAGCAGAAACACACAAGAGGAGTAGAAATCTGGAAATAATCAAACTCAGGGTGAAAATTAACAAATTAGAAAGTAAGGAAACACTACAAACAATTAACAAAACCAAGAGCTGGGTCTTTGATAAACCAACAAGATAGACAAACCATTAGCCAAACTAACTAAAAAGCATGGAGACATTATCAAAATCAACAATATCAGAAATGAAAAGGGAGACAGAACATCAGACACTGAAGATATACAAAGAATCATGAGATCTTACTTCAAAGGCATATATGCTACAAAATTCGAAATTCTATGGGAAATGGTCAATTTTCATGATCAATTTCACTTCCAAAAACTGAGTGAATAACAGATAAACAAGCTAAATTGTCCCATTTCTTCTACATAAATAGAAACAATCATTGATAATCTCCCAACCAAAAAAATTAAAGGGACAGATGACTTTAGTGCAGAACTCTCCCACACCTTCAAAATGGCACTAATAAAAAAATTCTTTAATCTTTTACAATATATAGAAAAGGATGGAACATTACCAAATTCATTCCATGAAGCCATAGTTACATTGATACCTACACCTCACAATGACTCAACAAAGAAAGAGAATTTCAGACCAATTTTTCTTGTGAACAATGATGCAAAAATATTCAATCAAATACTTGCAAAACGAATTATAGAACACATAAAAATTACCACCATGACCAGGTAGGCTTCATTCTAGGCATGCAGGGATGCATTAATACATGGAAATCCATCAATGAAATCCACCATATAAACAAACTGAAAATAAAAAGACACATGATCATCGCCTGAGATGCAGAGAAAGCAGTTGAAAAAATCCAACACCAATTCATGTTTAAAGTTTTGGAGATATCGGGGGTAGAAGGCACTTTCCTCAACACAATAAAGCTCACATATAGCAAGGCAATATCCAAAACCATATTAAATGGTGAGACACTCAAGGACATTCAGCAAAAATCGGGAACAAGGCAAGGCTGCCCACTCTCTGCATACCTCTTCATTATAGTACTCAAAGTTATATCCAGGGCAATAAGACAACAAAAGGAAATCATAGGTATCCAAGTGGGAAAGGGGAAGTCAAATTATCCCTATTTGCTGATAATATGATAGTCTACATAAGAGATCCTCAAAATTACACTACAGAAATACTACATCTGATAAACACCTTCAGCAAACCGTCAGGCTACTAAATTAAGCCACAAAAGCCTGTAGCCTTCCTTTACACAAAATACAAGCTTGCAGAAGAAGAACATAAGAAAACAACAGTCTTAACATTATCTAGAAGGAATAGAATATAGGTAGTAGTTATTCTTACCAAGCAAGTGAAAGACTTATTTGAAAAAAATTTCAAAACTTTAAAGAACGAAATTGAAGATGACATAAGAAGATGGAATGATCTTCCTGTCTCATTAATCTTTAGAATTAACATAGTAAATATGGCCATCTTATCAAAAGCAATCTACAGATTCAATGCAATAGCTATCAAACAAAGTACGCAATTTTTTAAAGACATTGAAAGTTCAACTCTGAACTCCATATGGAAAAAAAATGCAGAATAGGTAAAACAATCTTATACAATAACAGATCATCCAGAAGAATCTTCATACGTGATCTCAAGCTGTACTATACAGCAACAGTAATTAAAAGAGCATGGTACATGCTCAGCAACAGGCTGGTTGATCATTGGAATCCAATTGAAGACCCAGATATAAATCCGCAGACATACATATGGTCACTTGATTTTTGACAAAGATGCCATAACCATTCAATGGAAAAAGGATAGCAAATTCAACAAATGATGCTGATCGAACGGGAGGTCTATGTGTAAAATATGCCACTGGACCCAAATTTGTCACCTTTCATAAAACTTCAATCCAAGTGGATCAAAGACCTCAACATAAAATGAGTGACAATAACGGAGATTAAAAAAAAGTACGAAAGAACCTTGTACACAATGCTACAGTGGAGAAATTCCAGAGCAGAAAACCAACAGTCCAGTCCTTAAGATCAACAATTAAATAATGGGATCTCATTAGGGTGAGAAGCCTCTGTGAGGCAGGAGATAATGTCAAGAGAACAAAGCAAAAGCCTAAAGACTGGGAAGAGTTCTTCACCAACCCTACATCTGAGAAAGGTCTAATATCAAAAATATATGAAGAAAGGAAGAAATGAAACACCACCAAACCAAATGACACAACTGAGAAATAGGATTTGTACCTAAACAGAGAATTCTCAACAGAGGACTTTCAAATGGCTGCAAAACACTTAAACAAATGCTCAACCTCATTAGTCATCAGGGAATTGGAAAGCAAAACAACTCTGAGATTCCATCTTACACCCATCAGAATGGCTAAGCTCAAAAATTCAAGCAACACCACATGCTGTCGAGGATGTGGAGAGAAAGGAACACTAATTGATGGTGGGAATGCAACTTAGTACAAGTAGTTTGGAAGTCTATCTGGTGCAGTATCAGAAATCTGAGAATAAGGCTTTTGCAAGACCCAGCTATTCCACTCCTTCCAATATATTCAGAAGATGATCCTGACCACAACAAGAAAACATGCTCAATTATGCTCATAGCAGCCATATTCATAATAGCCAGAACATCTAAATAACATATGTGTTTCTCAGTACGAAAAATGAGTAAAGAAACTGTGGTATATTTTCACTATGGAATACTACTCAGCTATTAAAAACAAGGAATTCCCAAAGTTTGTGGACAAATAGTTTGAACTAGAAATGATCATAATGAGTGAGTTAACCCAGAAGCAGTAAGAGCTAAATTGTATGTACCCCCTTATATCTGCATCCTAACCCAAGGGGCATGTCCCATACAAATCTTCACTAACCAAGAAACTGGGACAGAGTGGAGGACATCCTATTGGGACTCCAGATGAGAGAAGCACGTGAGAATGGCAAAGTGAAGGATCCAGAAGATCCTAGAAACCTACAAGATTTGAGCCCTGGGGTCCCGCACTAACTATGGCACCAGCCAAGGACACTACAGGCCATAAACTTAAAATGCCTACATAGATCTAGCCAATGGACAGGACTTCATTGCTCTCAAGTGAAGAGTGGGATCTGACTTTCACATATACACTTGTTCCTCATAGTTGACCATGTCCCCTGAAATGGGAGAACTGGTGGCACTCAGATGAAGGATAGCAGCCTAGAAAGAAGAGACTTGATATCCCGTGAGTAAATACACTGGGAGAAAGTCCCTCTCATTCAGAGTCATAGGAGAGGGGAGTGAGGGGAAAATGGGGCAAAGAGAGGAATGGGAGGATGCAAGGCTGGGGTTAACCATTGAGATGTAATATGAATTAATTAATAAAATAAAAATTTAAAAATTAAATAAAACTAGGAATCTTGAACTTTATGGACAAGCAGATTGAGCTTAATCAATGCTTCAGTGTCCCAGATGCAGTAGAAAGAGGGACACAGGCAGGCACATCGAATAATGCATCAAGATACCTTTTTTATCTCTAACAACAGTGAGTAACACAGTAAGGAACACATACATACAGGCCTATAGGTACTATTCTTTTCTACAGTCATGGGAGATGGGGACACAGGAAGACACCCTGCCATGCACTCAGATGCATAGGTTTAATTGTCTCATATTAGTATATGAGAGAGAGACCCAGGCAGGCACTCACATTCAGGCCCAAGATTGCTGTTGTATCATTGACATTGTTGATAAACTGACAATGTGTGGGACAATCATTCGGGCCCATAGTTGCCCTTGTCCCGTTGAGTAAGAAAGAGGGACACTTAGACCAGAATACACACTCAGCCAAAAAATTGACTATTCTTCCAAGGTGCAGGTGAGAGAGATACAGCCAGTCACACACTGAAGTCCACAGTTGTCCTTAAATGCATGAAGCAAGTGAGAGGGACTGGTAGGCAAACACACTCAGACGAATAAATGCTCTTGTCATCTCACAACAGATGATAGAGTCACAGACAGGCACTCAAACGCAGGCACAAAGATGTTATTTTCTGCCCTACAGGCAGGTGAGACATAACCAGCAGATCACTTCTTCCCTTGGTCACAACGGACCTTGTCCCTTAAATGTCGATGATGGACTGACACATTCTATAACACACACTGACAGACATAAATGCCCTTGTCTCCTAGAATGAGAGGAATGAGACACAGGCACGAACACATACTCATTCACACAGATGATATTTTCCCTAAGTGACAGGGTGAGAGATGTAGGCAGGAAACAACTCTCAGGCCTATAGATTCCCTTCTTCCCTAGAGGCATGTAAAAGAGTTACACAGGCAGATACACACACCCAGGCACTTGCATGCACTTATCACCCAAAGGCAGGTGCAAGAGACATAGGAAGGCACACACACTCTGCCAACTTGATTCTTATTTACCTTAGAAGGAGCTATAAGGAAGACACAGGCAGACAAACACATTCAGGATCTTAATTACCCTAGTCCCCTAGAGGAAATGAAGGGAGTTACACATGCAGGAACACAAACTCAGGCCCATTAATGGCCCTGTATTTCTGGAATAATGTGCAAGAGACAGAAGAAAACACACTCCCAGGCACATAAAAGTCTTTGTCCCACATAGGCAAATGAGAGAGGAATACAGGCAAGCACACACACACTCTCCCTATATTGACCTTGTCACTAGAGATATAAGAATGAGGCATAATAAGGCACACATATTCAGGATGAGAGAGTACCGTGTTCCCTATTCTTAAATGGGAGAGACACAGGGAGTCACACAAATTCAGGCCAATAGATTATCATATACTCTAGAAGCACAAGAGAGGCACAGGTAGACAAATACAACATGGCCATAGTGGCCCCTGTCCCATAAAGTCAGGTGAGAGAGATACAGGTAGGAAAACATATTGATGCTCATATATGTCTTGTTGCCTAGAGGAAGGAGAGAGACTCCCAGGTAGGCACACGCACTCAGCAACATTGTTGAGCTTTCCTCTGGAGAAGTGTAAAAAGAGACACAGCTGGATCACACTCAGCAACTGAGTTGGCATGTCCTGCCTGCAGGCAGGTGAGACAGACCAGAAAACAACACAATAGGCCCAGGGTTGGACTAATAGCTTATAAGTGGTGTAAAGAGACACAAGTTGGCATACAAACTCAGAAACATTGATTACCTTGTCCCTAGTAACAGGTGAGGATCACAATCAAGTGCTAACACTTAGGCACAAACATACCCTTATCTGTTATAGAAGCTGAGAGAGACACATGGAGGCACAATACTGGACAATAAAATCCCATGTCCCATAAGATCGAAGGAGAGAGAAACAGCCAGGAAAACACAGTCAGGCTCTCAATGTCTTCATTTTCTAGAGGTATGTGAGGGAGTGACAGGGGGAAAAAACATACTCTTGAATATAGAATCCCATGTCACATAGATGCAGGTGAGAAAGATACATTAAGACACTCACATTAAGGCCAGAGATACCACTTTCCCCTAGAATCATGGAAGGAAAAACATGCAGGAACACATAGAAACTCTTAAAAACTTTGTAACCTAGATATGATAAGAGACACAGGCAGAAACACACTCTCAGGTTCAAGGTTATCCTTGACCCTTAGAGGGACAGCAATGAGATATAGTCTGATATATAACTGAATTCCATTGATGCAATTTTCACATAGATGAAAGTAGAGAAACACACGCAGACACAAAAACTCAGTCCCTGAAATGCTCTATATCCTAGAAGCTTATGATAGAGACAGGTAGAAACACACACACTCTGCACATAAATGCCTGTTTCTCTTATTGGCAGCAAGAGACAAAATGACAGACACTCACACTCAGCCAAATAGATGCTCTGGCCACTCAAGGCTGCTGACAGAGCAACTGGGAGGCAAATAAACGCAGGCCCTTCGATTTCTATACACTCGAAGGTATGGAAAGAGACAGAAACAGGCAGGCTCTCTCACTCAGGCAGATATGGTGCCTTTCCTATTTGTATTCACACATGCAGTGAAAACATTTCATAAAATGAAAGTAATCAAAATATAACATGAACAGATATAAATAGACTAGAAAATTAAAACAGGATAGTGGCAACTGCTGAATGTCTCCCTATGGAATCATAGAGTACCACTGCTGAGCCTTGTAGGATCGTTCACTGTCATTGCAACTTCTATTTAGACAAATCACAGCCTAGCCACTAACCATCATTCACATTCACTAAGGATTATATTTGAACAAATGACAACACTCAATCTCAGAACAAATATTAATCATCGAAGTTAGTGTTTCTGACCAATCGCAGCCTTTCTCTTAACAATAACCACAATCATTAATACATGTGTTTTGACCAATTGCAATCTTGCCTATAAGGACCAATCATATTCTTGGCTTTAATGTTCTCAGGTATTCTCATAATCCGTGTGAATTCTAGAGTTGCCACGATACAGTAAACACAAGGCAACTTTTCTTCAATGGAAGATATGGGTTGCTTGATTCCATGGAGCTCTCTGGTATGGACAAAATGCCGAAATTTTTCCCTAACTTTCTAGAAATTATTGATAAGGTATGAGAGTCTCCAGGGTTTATTGCAGAATTCATTGTTTCATATTTCAGTTTTAGAAGTTTCAGACTAATCTAAATTAATGTATGTAAGTATATACCTTATTTAAGCTTAATTTTCAATTTGTTGATTTTGAAATATATTTCTGTTCCTTGAGTAATACTATTTATACCACAGTTAAAAATCTCATAGAATACAATGGCAAAAAGGGCAGACTAGCTGCAATTTTAAGTACCAAAATATTGTATCACAAGAGAGATCCAGTACCAAAAATACGTGAAGGATGTTGAGGGCACTGTGATAAATATCATAGATGATTTCTATAAGAAGACTTATGGATTATAAACAATATATGGTAAAGTATATGTCATAGAATATGGAGCAGTAGATAAAAGTATATATAATACATTTTACATTGGATGTATGAAAGAGAAAAATAAATGAAACACATCTATATATATATGACAGGAGCGATATGAGGTACATAAATCTAAAGGTAGTAGTTGATAGATTTAGAATAGGATGAGGGTGTAACAGAGAGTAAAAGAGGAAGAGAGAGAAAGAGAGAACAATGGAAGATGAATATACAAGATGCATTGAATTGAAGATAAATTTATGGAGAAAAATTAAGGAGTAATGAGAAGAATTTATCTTATGGGAAATCTAAAGTGGTATAGATAAACTGCAAATAGATCAGAATGATTTATGGTAAGGAGAAAAGAAATGACACATCAAAGGTATAGACCATAGGTTATCCTGAAGATAAATGATAGATAAATACACGGATAACAACAGCAGTATAACTAAATGATAGATTGATGAAGGGATGGCAGAAACTAGAAAGCTAGAGGATGAAGGATAGAGATTTGAAGAAAAACTCAGAGGAGTTAGAGAATTAAATCCATATATGGAATGAAGACCATGGTTCAGAAAATTAAATATGATAAAGAAGGAAAAGACATAAACTATAACTACCAATTAGATGTGCCAAGGAAGAGAAATCAGGGTAGTTATGGGATACTGATGCATGGATGGTTAACATTCCAGAATAACTAGAGTATAGAAGATAGGTTGAAGATAATCAAAAGATAAGAAAATAAAGAAGATAAATTGATTGAATATATATATATATATATATATATATATATATATATATATATATATATATATATATATATATATGTATATATACTCCCTTTGATTGTTCCTTCTAATGGTATCTCTGTTTTTACAAGTACTGTTCAGTGTTGGTACTGAAAACGCAAACCTTTCCCTATCTTACTCATCCAAGGGTTTCGTAAAAAATATCAATCTTTAAGTCTATTACTATTATAGTCCAAGACTTACTTAAGAGAGAAGGTAAAGGAATTCCAGGCTGTAAATGACCTATTGTTTGTGTTACACTATTTATTGTTCTCAAATCTGTTATCACCCTCCAAGTGCGTGACTTCTTTTTTACCAAAAGCTCAGGATCATTTCAAGGACAAGCGAACTTTTCTATATGATAACTCTAGTTGCTCTTGTATTAAGTGACTAAGATCAAGCAATTATATTTTTTGTTAATATAAAACCTGCATGAAACAAAAGGCTGTTTGAACCTAACTTTGGCGACAAGAGTTTTGTTGACTCAGTACTTGCCCCTCTTTTATATCTGGACATTCAATACATCTCTGATTTTGGGAGTGGACACAGCTTGCAGTAGCTACTGTTATTCATTGTAATTTCCCTTCTAGAAGCATGTATGATTTGAACCTTACTTCATCATTGTTTGTCTCTGTAATCACAGGAATATTAATCATAGTACCCACTGTTGTAGGAGATCCCTTTCAAGAGATTGGTGGGCATGGCTGTCATAATGTGTCTCAGCTTCCCTGGTTGCCCTTCTGGTGCCAAACATGTAAACCACTGCATGCTTTTTTTAATTTGCCATATTTTTCCAATTTGTAATTTTCTAATTTTCTTTTTAGTGTCCAATTTTAGATTCAAATACTTCTTTGAAATAATAATCATAGCAGCATTGGTGTTGAACACACATTGTATTGAACACTATTCACTTGTATTATTAATGTAGATCTCCGTTCTTTTACTGTTGTTTGCTGGAACACATGTTTCCCCCTACTTCCAAAGGCAGCTGCTCATTCTATCAGAGTAGTTTGTGCATAATGGAACAAACAGTCATTGCTGACTAAATCTCTCTGCTAAAGTAATTTGCAATTCCATTTTTACACATGCCATGCTTTTTATTTCCTCTTTTCTATCACCATCTATAATGATGGGATGCATAAAAAGACCCTGAGAAATTAATCTACCTCTTCCTACAATGATTCCCACTGTCCCTCGAAGCAAATGGCCTTAAACAACAGTATTGCTTTTGTAACATTCATTCTGTGGAGGTAATGTAATAGAGTTGAGGCCATATTCAAGGGTGTGATGCCCTCAGTTGCGTGGATTAGATCAGTAATAGCTAATTCCAATTTTCTTGAGATTTCAATACTTCTGGACTGGCCATGGATAGCTTGAGGGTATTTTTCATGGGGACTGGAGCTCAAGGGTCCATTCTGCTATTTAACCACATTAAGATCTTACATTGCACATCTCTTTTAAATTGACTATTCCTAGTCCAATGGTTCCACAAATTGAATACATCCTTTAATCTGAAGTCAGAAATCAGTAGCCTTACAATTTCTTTGGAAATGACCAATTCTCCCACAATTAAAGTACCATGTGTTATAATATCTCTGTCTTATCTTTGTCTAATGCATGGCCTACAATATAATTTGATGATCTGGAAAAGCAATATTTACAATTTCTCATACCCTTTCGTATAATGGAGCTCCTCTTTCTTTAAACATCTCATTGACCACTTTAATTTTATGTTAAACATCTCATATGCTATAATGAGTTTCAGTGCCTGTGTGTTGTCAGTATCTGCTATTG
>NW_026131777.1:0-41917 GCF_903995435.1 Acomys russatus | reverse complement strand
CCTTCTTCTTGTTTGAGTCCCTTTGATCTCCTTAAGTTGTCTTATTGCTCTAGCTAAGACTTCAATATTAATATTAAATGCTAATTAGGTACTTAAATATCAAATAGGTATGGATAGAGTTGACAGCCTTGTCTTGTTTCTTATTTTAGTAGAATTGCTTCATTTGATGTGGGGTATGAGCTTACTGAAAATTGGCGATATTATGTTTATGTACATCTCTTATATCCCTTATCTCTCCAAGTCTTTTATCACAAAGAAATGTTGGATTTTTGTCAAAGGACTTTTCTGCACCAAATGAGATGATCATGTGACCTTTTTCATTTGGTGTGTTTTCATAGTGGATTATACTGACTGATTATTGTATGTTGAACAAACACAGCATCTCTGGAACGAAGCCTGCTTGATTATGATAGGTGATTTTTTTGATATGTTCAGTTTGAAGGTATTTCATTGAGAATTTTTTTCCTTTGATTTTTCCTTAAGATTTATGTCCATGAGAAAAATTGATTTGGAATTCTCTTTTTTTGTTTGTCCTTTATGTGGTTTGGGTATCAGGGTAACTGTGGGCTCATAAAATGAAGTAGACAATGTTCCTTTTGTTTCTATTGTGCAAATAATTAGAAGAATGTTGGCATTAAGTCTTCTTTGAAAGTCTAGTAGAATTCTACTCTAAAACTATCTGGCCCTGAGTATTTTTGTTTAAGAGAATTTTATTGACTGATTCTATTTCACTACGTGTTATAGGTCTGTTTAAATTGATTTTCTGATCTTGATTTAACTTTGGTAAGTGGTTAGTATCAAGAAAATTATCCATTTCTTTTTGATTTTCCAATTTGGTGGAATATGGATTTTTAAATTATGCCCTTATAATTCTCTGGGTTTCCTCAATGTATATGCCCTTTTCATTTATAATTTTCTTATTTTGGATACTCTTTGTGCATTATAGCTATTTTGGATGAGTATGTATCAATCTTATTGATTTGATTTTTCTCAAAGAACTAACCCTTTGGTCCATTGATTATAATATTTTTCAGAATTGAGTTTGATTATTTCTTGCCATCTACTCACCTTTGGTGTGAATATTTCTGGTTTTTTTTCCTAGAGCTTTCAGGTGTGACATTTAGTTGCCCATATGAGATCATTACAGTTTTTTAATATAAGCACTTAATGCTATGAAATTTCCTCTTAAATCTGCCTTCGTTGTGTCCCATAAATTTGAACATGTGTATTCATTTAAATGCAACTCCAGAAAGTCTTTCATTTCTCTCTCAATTTCTGTTTTGATCTATTTTCATTCAGAATAGAGTGTTCAGTTTCCATGAGTTAGTAGGCATTCTGTTGTTTCTGCTGTTGTTGACATCCCACTTAATCAGTTTTGGCCTGATACTATGTAGGGAGTTATTTCAATTTTCTTTTATCTGTTGACATTTGGTTTGTGGCCAATTTTGGAGAAAGTTCCATGAGAAATTGAGAAGAAAGTATATTCTTTTTTGTTTGGGTGAGAATTCCTGTAAATAAGTGCTAGGTCCATTTGGTTGATAACTTTCTTTAGCTTTTATCTGGACGACCTTTCTGTTTTTGAGGGCAGGGCACCAAAGTCTTTCATCATCAGTGTGTTAGAGTCAACATGTGATTTATGTTGAAGTATTGTTGCTTTTAAAAACCTGTGTGCCCTTTTGTTTGGTGCATAAATGATAAGAATTGCAATGCTCTCTTTGTGATTTTTTTTTATGAGTATGTACTGTTGCTGGGAGGAGTTGCATGCTGGATTGGCAGAAGCAAACAAATGAGCTTCCAGAAGGCAACCCACTCGCTTTTGCATGGCTGAGAATGGATTTGTCCCTGGTTTAGGCAAGACCTCAGGGATTTTTGCCCCAAGACTGTTTATTATTACTATACTGCCTTTTCATGGGTGTCTCTGTCAAGGCAGAGATAACCACTGCCTATTGCTTCACTCTGTTGGGCAGATTTCCTGCAGATTACATTGAAGATGTACCTTCAAGACATAGTAATATTTAAACAAATTGATGATTTCATAATCCCTGATGATGCTTTTACAGGATTACTGATTTGATTCACATAATTTAAAAAATCCCTTCAGTATAACAAAAACTGCAAGGATCTCTTGAACTTCCATGCGGATTACACCAAGAAGAAAAACAAGATTAAAACAAATTACTAATCAAGGACATATATTCATTAGTCCAAGGATTAGGTCCTGATGAACACCGCAATAAGAAAGACCATATGAATGTAGAAACAAAGAATAAATGGTTAGTGGTAGAAGATGTGATAGACATCAGTTTCTTAGAAAAACCTTGATATAAAAGACATATCCTTTGAAGATACAATGTACGTTTGAAATAGGAAAAAGATAAAACTTCTGCTTTGAACTCACAATGAGCATATAGATAAAACCACTGTCTCAAACTTATAATAAACAAAAATATCTAGGTAGATATAGTTTTAATAAAAGAACTTAGAAGGATCAATAGCCATACTCTAACTCCATATTTATGTAACGATTGTATCTATTTTTGAAGGAGGTGATGTTATCATAGATAATATAAAAATCCAAGACAGAATTAAGCAGTTTTTGAAGCCATCTGTTTCATCCAAAAATGTGTCTGTCTGACGTATGTACTTGTGTATGTATGTATGCATATGTGTATATGTGTGTATGTGTCCCGTCCCTTGGTACACATCAAACCAGGGTTGCACCTGAAAGAGAGGCTGGGAATGGAGAGAGATAGGACAGAGACATGTAGAGGTGAGGCCTGGACAAAAATCTGCCCTATGCCCCCTTTATTATACACAAGGTGAGCTGTATATAGCAGAGTCACACAGCCGCCTTGCACATCCTTCCATGCCCCTCTGCGCAGGCTGTAAAGAAAGCATTCACTTGATTAAACCCTCTGTCTGCAGGGTTGCTTTGAGTCTCTCCCAGTGGTAGGTAATCCACAGGTTCAGGTGTAGCAGCCTCTGCGGCAGCAAAAAAAGGCCTCTCCCAACAGCAAAGACAACACAAAGGATTCTCCCAGCAGCAGGTTGTGGCGACTCAAAGGCTAGCCCAAGGCGGCTTTTGCACTCCCTGAGTCACAGTGCAGAAATCCAGCTCCTAACATATATGTGTGAAATTGTTTGTTGAAGCCCACTGGAATTTGCTTCATCCATCAAAAAATAGATATAGATATAGGTATAGGTATAGGTACAGGTATAGGTACAGGTATAGGTATAGATATAGTTCATATGTCAGATTGTCTGCCTGTTTATATGTCTAATTGTCTGTTTATATTCTCTCTCTCTCTCTCTTTCTCTCTCTCTTTTTCTCTCTGTATGTATATGTATGTATATATATGTTATACTTATATCTATATGCTTACATTTATGTGGATGTGTGGTATCTTTAGGAGCCCCCTTGTTTTGTCTATTGATTGTAGCGTGCATGTGTGTGAAGGCTTGAAAAAATCTGCTTGCTTTGTCTACCAAATGTGTGTATATACCTATACATATACATATATATACATACATACATATATACATATATATATATATATATATATATATATTGCATGCTTCTAAGTTTAGTAAATGATCTTTATTATTCCCAGTTTTTTAAAACAGAGTTTCTCTGTTTAATAGCCCTGGCTGTCCCAGGAGTCTTTTTGTAAACTAAGCTGGCTTCAAACTCACATAACTCTGCCTAGCTCTGCCTTCTGAGTGCTAAGATTAAAGGCTTGTGCCACCATAGCAGGCTTTCTAGGCCCTTCTTAGGTCTCTAGCTTCCAGCATGCCACTGTTCAAGAGTGGTTTTTTGTTTGTTTTGTTTTGTTTGTTTTGTTGTTGTTGTTTTTACAACCCCTTGTTTATGGCAGGCAAAGTCATGGCTGTGGTCATTAGTGCTCTGAGTTAAAAGAGCCACTTGGCTTTGCTGATTAAGCCCTCCTGCTGCTGAACAACAAAAGCTTTTAGCTAGAGAGCTGATTTGGTGGTAGGAAAGCCAGAAAGCCTGGGTAGTTCAGTTGATAATTCTTCAGACCCTGAGGCTGAAGGTCCAGGGCTCACTTCCTTGCAACTTCTTTTTTTCCCCAAATACCAAGGTTGTTTGGGCTCCAAACAGTAAGGTTGGTTACCAGTCTGAAAGGTTTCTTTTTTTGTCTGTTTGTTTTGTTTTTATATGACTTTTCAGTATAAAAAAGATTTGCTTCCTTTATGTGTTGGACCCTGGAGTCCAATTCAGGAAGGGGGTCACCGCGAGAGACCACTAAAGTCACACAGGCTGGAGATATATGTAAAATTTATTACTGACACATCAGAAGTCCCAATTGTCGATGTGTCAGGGTCCCTCAGCACTCGGGAGGTGAAGGGCCCCAAGTAGCTGTTCCAGGCTAAATTTAAAAACAAAAACCGCAAAGCAGGTCGGGTTGCTTATCAAGTTAAACCATATGGACATTAGGACATCTGGGGTTGGGAGACCGCTTGTGGGGACTTGGGTGTGCCTCCCTAGGGTGGTTACTGGAAACTGTATGGGGTACATCTGATATTTGGAAGCTTGCATGTAAGTATTCTGGGAATTCGGGTGGAACTCTTGAAGTTAGCAATAACGAGAACTGATGCTCTTAAATGCTGAGCCATCTCTCCACCCACCTTAAAGCTTAAGAGTTAAAAGTATAGAAAATAACACCAGCCACCAGCTGGTCACCACTGATACAGGGACCCAACTTTATTTACACTGTATGATGGAGCTCGGCTCAAGCACATGCCTATTTCTTCTGATTCATTTTAGTTTGAAGTCTATTTTGTCAGGTACAAAAATGGTAACACCAGTTTGCTTCTTGGGCCCATTTGCTTGCGAGAAAACATGTCCAAGCCTTTACCCTGAGGTGATATCTAATCTTGATTTGAAGGTATATTTCTAGAGTGTAGCAGAAGGGTGGATCCTGTTTTCATATCCATTGTGTAAATCTATATCTTTTTATTTGGGAATCGAGACTGCTGATGTTGGAAGATATCAATGGCCAATGATTATTGATTCCTGCCATTTTGTTGTTGGTGGTGATGGTGGCAGTGATGGAGGTATGTGTGCTTTCCTTATTTTTTACTTTGCTGGTCTAATATTATCCATTCCCTTTTTTTTCTTATATGTATTTAACCCCTTTAGGATGGAGGTTTTCTGCTAGCAGGAATATTCCTTCTGCAGGGCTAAATTTGTAAAGAGAGACTGCTTAAGTCTATTTTTATCATAGAATATCTTATTTTCTTCATCTATGGTGATTGCAAGCTTTTCTGGGCTTAGCAGTCTTGGCTGGCATCTGGGATCTCTTAGAGTCTGCAGCATATCTGTTCAGGACTTTTGGCTTTTAGAGTCTCCATTGAGGAGTGGGGTAATTCTCATAGATCTATGTTCATATGTTATTTGATCATTTCCTCTTGTTGTTTTAATATTCTCTCTTTGTTCTGCAAATTTAGTGTTTTGATTATTATATGCCAAGGGTACTTTCATTTCTGACACAGTCTATTTGTCGTTCTTCTCCTTCCACTATTCCTAATATTCTTATATTTGGTGCTTTCATAGTGTTGTAGAATATAAAAATTGCTAATAATGTTTATTATTAAAGCCTGTATTTATTGCTGTGGAATTCTCTAGCCACTACCATATTAAAAAAAAGACACAGACACCTGATTGATTTTTTTAAAAAGAGATTTCTTTATTTATTATTTATACAATATCCTGGCCTGCAAGCCAGAAGAGGACACCAGATCTCATTATAGATGGTTGTGAGCCACCATGTGGTTGCTGGGAATTGAACTCATGAACCTTTGAAAGAGCAGTCAGTGCTCTTAACTGCCTAGCCATCTCTCCGGCCCCCTACCTGATTGATTTTTAATAAGCCTTATTTTGGCTGAGATAGAGCAGATGCTAATCTGCTTACCTACCCTCTATCTCTACAGGCCCACAGCCTATGCCAGCTACTCTAAGCATCCCAATCTGAGCTACTTCTCATCCAATATCACCATAAACACTTGCACACGCTTTCCATCTGGGCTGCACCTCTCCACGCCATCCTCCGAGTTTGTTCCTATGGGTCCATGTGGCTCTTTACCTATCCTCTGGCGGCTCTCCTTTCTATTCCTGTTTCTTCTTCTTCTTCTTCTTCTTCTTCTTCTTCTTCTTCTTCTTCTTTTTCTTCTTCTTCTTCTTCTTCTTTTTCTCCTTTTTCTCCTCCTCCTCCTCATCCCTTTCTTCTTCCTCCCCCTCCTCCTCCCCTTCCTTCTCCTCCCCTTCCTTCTCCTCCCACTCTTCCCCTTCCTCCTCCTCCCACTCCTCCTCCCCCTCCCTTCCTCCTCCTCCCCTTCTTCCTCCTCCCTTTCTCCTCCCCTCTCCTCCTCCTCCCCTTCCTGCTCCTCTTCCTCCCCCTCCTCCTCCCCTTCCTCCTCCTCCTTTTGCTTCTTCTCCTCCTCTCCCCCCTCTTCCTCCCCATTCTCTTTTTCTTGTGATCTTCTCCATCCCTTTTCTGCCCTGCTCTGGTGTATAGGTGGTTTTATCTAGCCAATCAGGGATAAATGGGGAACATTCATTGCATCACACGGGTACAGGAGATAGTTCAACATTCATTACAATGCTGGTAGTGGGGCAGTAACCAGATTACAGGGCACTGAAATCAGTTTCTAACATCATAGTGCACAAGACCCTTCTCCAACATCAGTGTCCCAAATTTCCTACTTTTGCTCCAGGAACATTTTAGTTTCAACATTTTCTTTGACTGAAGTATCCATTTCTTCTACTGTGTCTTCAATGCCTGAAATTGTCTCATTCATCTCTTGTACTCTGTTGGAGAATCATGCCTCTGTGATTTCTCTTCAAGTTCCTAAAATATTTCTTTTCAGATTTCCCTCAGTTTGGGTATTCTTTATTGATTCTATTTTCACTTGAGGGCCTGAATGGTTTTATTTATTTCCTTCTACTATTTTTTTCCTGTTGTTTGTTTGTTTTTTGTTTCTGAGACAGGATTTCTCTGTGTAGCCTTGGCTGTCCTGGACTCACTTTGTAGAGCAGGCTGGGCTCCTGAATTTACAGAGATGTGCCTGCTTCCATGAATGCTGGGATTAGAGGTGCATGCCACCATGCCCAGCTTTGCTCATGTTTTAATAGGTTTCTTGAAGGTATTTATTCCTTTCTTCATCAAGGACTTCTATCATATTTATAAAGGCTGGTCTAAGCTTTATTACTTATATTTCGAACAAGTTTCCATATTCGGGGTCTTATTGTGCTACAGTTTCTGGTCTGTAGCAGACACATATTGTTCTGGCTATTATTGGTTGTGTTTTTAGCCTGGAATCTAGGAATTCATGATTGGGAAGAATGTAAATCTAGGTGCAGACATCTGGTCTTGTCTTTATTTGGTGGCTGTTTTCTTGGGTTCTGCTTTCCCTCTGGCTGTTAAAAGAGTGTGGCAGCTGTGTGTTGCCTGTAGCAAAGTATTCTTGGGTTTTGATTAGTATGGCCACTGGAGGTTCCAGGGAAAATGTCTTTCTAGGCTGAATTGTTGCTTTGGTTTATTTTGAGTCCCCTTTCTGGGGTGAGTAGACGTGTATATATTGTGCCTCCTCAGGAAGAGTGTCACATAAGAGTTGAAATGAAGAGTTTTATTGCTTTTTCCATTCTTACAGAAGTCAATGCTCTTACTCTTTGTTTGATAACAGGGAATTCATAAAGCATAGGTATTGTTGCTTGTATAGAACAATTGTTATATATACAACGAAATAAAACAGAATCAAAAGTGTGTGTGGACAACTCAGAACCCAGGGAACTTCAGACATGGGCACTGGGCAGCAGTACCTAATTCCAAGGTGAATTCTGAATCATAAAATATTCAGAGTGAAGGCTGAGAGATCCAACTCCTTCAGCCAGCAACCTTGAAGGGTTTAAAAGCTCTGAGAGTGAAGACTAAGAAGAGAGATAAGGCAGCTCTAAAAAATGGAGAAATAAACTTTATGGGTGCATGCTTGTGGTGAGAGGCTTCCTGTGAAGATATGAGGCACACAAGATTATTCACTCTAGGTAGGGACAAACCAAAGTAACCATCACGCCAAAGCCCATGATGGTGACATGATAAAACATTTATTGGACTTATAGAAGTTTGATGGTTAGCTTTCTGGCAGGAGTGGGGAATGACTCAAATATGGTGGCCTCATTAAAAAGTCTGTCTTGGGACAGAGGTGATGACTCAAAGAACAGGCATCCCTGCATCTCTCTGCATAGCTTTGGGGCAGCTCAACAGTGCTGAGAATCTCTTCTAGGCAGCTCAGCAGGTCAGAATCTCCTTCCTAGCAGTTGTTTAGAAACTGCTCCTATAACCTATGGAGCGGCCTTCCTGAGTTGCGAATGCTTGTGTTTTTTCCATATTTCTGAAAAGTTTTACCTCCTGAGATTCTAGTGTCTCCCTTCCTAGGGTGGGTGCTTTGATTTGGAGGCAATTGCTCTACAATGCAGTTCTCATGAGTAACCTTCTCACTAAGTCCTGTTTAAGTCATCACCAGTAACACACACACACACACACACACACACACACTCATACACACACATGTACACACACAGATTCAAGACAAGGTTTCTCTGTTTGACAGCTCTGGCTGACCTGGAGCTCTGTAGACCAGGCTGTTCTCGACCTATACAGAAATCCACCTGCCTCTGCCTCCCAGGTGATGGGATTAAAGGTGTGCACTACTACTAACCAGTTTCATGTCAGAATTTCAAGGGAGGAGTAAGGGACTTTATGGTGAAGGAGCTATTGTAGAGAAAGGGTTCAGAATTCTCTAAGATCCATTTTACTATATAAAACTGAGGCACACTTGTCCTCACAAACTGCCCCGTCTAATCCCCCAGAGAATTCTGGTTTCCTGTGGGGCAATGGTTCTCAATCTGTGGGTCAAAACCTATTTGCTGGTTGCACGGCCCTTTCACAGGGCTTGCCTAGGACCATTCACAGCCACAGGTATTTATATTACAACTTATAAGAACAGCAAAATTGCAGTTACGAAGTAACAATGAAAATAAATTTATGTCTTGGGGTCACCACAGCCTGAGGAACTGTATTAAAGGACTACAGCTTTAGTAAGGTTGAGAACCACTGCTGCAGAGAAACATAGGAAAAATGATTAAAGTGTGTATTAAACAGGCAGCTGTCTTCTGAACCCTTTGCCTCCTGTCTGATGCCTTTAAGTACTGTAAAAACTAGGGATTTTACTGTTACTGTGAACAAGGGACTGTCAGAGAGTGTGGTGTCCTGGTGAAAGGGCCTTACATAATCAGCTTACACCTCATGTTAGAGATGGAAGAGGAACTCAGGGTGCTGCTGATAGACACCCAAAGGTGACAGTTATCTGCCCTTTGTGAATGTAAACCGTCACTCAAGACCCACCACTCATCTCTTCGCATACAATTCTAAGATCCTGCTGTGAAAATCCATACCCATACCTACAAAGTGCTTTTCCTTGGTGGGGGGGCGGGGGGCACGGGGGGAAATCACAGAATAAAGGAAGTGATTTTATGTGCAGAATGAAGCCCATTGACCAATTTCCCTCATCGAGCACAGAAGGCTGTTTGGCAAGGTCCATGGATCATGCTAATGTCTCTGTGTTACAGTATAAGAATAATATTTGCACAGCTAGCATCATGAGAGTTTTTAGCAGGCAGCTGGAGGATGGTGATCATTTACACCTGCGATCTAAGAGCGCAGGCAGAACATTTTTACAAAATCTGCAGCCCATGATATAGTCATAGCAGCCAATGGAAGGGAGAGAGTCTACAGCCAATCAAAATGCTAGCATGGATTCTTATTCTTAGTTTTTTTCACATGGTGGTTCTTTGATAAGTGCCAGCCCATAGGATTGTGTCTGGTCTGGGTAAGGAACTCATTCCCTCTAGTGAAATGTCTTCTCTCTGTCTGTTTTTTTCCATTCTGTTCTTTACTTATGGTCTACAGAGTTATGCATTCTTTTGGCCTTCATTCAATATAGATTTTATATAAGCCCATACTATTTTTTAATAGTTTAACAATTTATTCATATTACATCTCAATTGTTAGCCCATCCTTTGTATCCTTCCATTCCTCCCTCCCTCCTGCCTTCCCCCTATTCCCCTCCCCTCTGTCTGTGACTGAGGGGGCGCTCCTCCCCCTGTATATGTTCATAGGGTATCAAGTCTTTTCTTGGTAACCTGCTATCCTTCCTCTGAGTGCCACCAGGCCTACCCATCAAGGGAATGTAGTAAAAAATGGAAGCCCATACTATTAATTTCACCATCATTGTATTGTTTCTCAGTAGTTCTTTTATTTAGTTAGAGGAATGGCCAAAAGTGGGGGCTCCAGGAATAATATTTTTTCTTGGGTTGTTGCAAGGAACAGTTCTGAAAAAAATACATGTCAATTTATAGAGATTGTACATTCAACATTTATTCCCTTTAAATGTCCATGTTTCCTTTGGGGATTGATATGGCTCAGCTGGTAAAAATGTTTGCTACCAAGGCTGCTGAGTTCCATCTGTGGGACCTACTTGCTGGAAGGAGAGATGAGATGCCCACAAATTGTTCTCTGGCCTTCATATGTGCACCTTAGCACATGCATGCCCCACTCTCAGGTAAAAATGTAGTAGACCAGGCATGGTGACAAACACTTTTTTTCTCAGTACTGGAGGGGCAGAGGCAGGCAGATCTCTGAATTTGAGGCCATCCTGGCCTACCTAAGTAGTTTCAGGCCATCTAGGGCTACACAGTGAGACTGTGTCTCAAATGTAAGGAAAAAAATGTAAACTTTATGTGTTTTCCAACTCTAAATTGAGTGAAAGAAAACAACTCTTCCAGAGGGAGAGGGTTTTTTTTCTTAATTAAGTAGGGCTGAAAACGATAGCTTAGTTGATGCTTGCCTAGCATGCATGGAGTCTGAGGTTCCTTCCTCAGCATTGCATTATATTGGCGTATTATCTGGAAATCTCAGGTGCAGCTAGCATGGCTCTGGCAGCTAGCATGGCTCTGGCAGGCCTTGTCCACCCACACCACTCCCTCTGCCTTGCTAAAAATATTCTTAAATTACATCCCTAAAGCTAGCCACCAAGGTCTATTCCCTTATTTGGACACTTCTGCCTTCTGAGGCTGACCAGCAAAGTTCAACTATCAAAGTATTGAAGTCTAGCAATAAAAAAAGCCCCCTTTCGCCTCACGTAATTAACATGGCCAATTGAAGTTAAACACCTCATCCTAATGTGGGGGTGTTCTCCTTATGCCTTTATAGACTGCCATTTGCCTGCATGCCAAGTCTGGCTCCTCTCTATCGTGAGGCAGTCTTTTGTCTCACCTGCCCCAAACAAATACTCCTTCCCCACTTTCTCCTCTTCCCTTTGTTCCCTTCCCCTCTTCTCCCTTATCTCCTGTATTTGTCTCTTTCCTGCCCTCTGTCCATCTGGGGCCAATAAAACCTCCCTTGTGCTGAGAACTAGGTCTGAAAACTTAGTGTTGGGTGTCATGAACCAATCCTTTTTCTTTTAACTGGCGATGTTGGGTCACACCTGTGACCCAGCAGCACCTGGGAGGTGAATACTGAAGAATGAGAAATAGCGATACTTTTGAAAATTCTGCAAATTTGGCTTCTTTAATAAAGCACAGACATATTATAAGGATGTGTTTATTTATTCTTATGTATATGAGTTTCTATCTGCATGTATACCAGCATTCCAGAAGAGTGTATCAGATTACATTATAGATGGTTGTGAGCCACCAGGTGGTTGTTGGGAATTGAACTTGGGACCTCCGGAAGATCAGAAAATGCTCTTAACCACTGAGCCATCTCTCCAGCTCCCCAGACACTTTTCAGAGGGCCTGCATTGGGCTTGGGCGGTTGTTGGCCATTTACGGAGACTGGTTGCAGTTTGTTAGCAGCCGTAGTCAAAGAAGAAAGAAATTACATTCTAAGATCTCTTTTTCCCTTTCCCCTGGGTTCTCTCTTATCTACTGTTAAGGGTTAAAACTGCAGGGGTTGGGTGTGTGTGTGTGTGTGTGTGTGTGTGTGTGTGTGTGTGTGTGCGTGTATAAATAGTAGGGGAAAAAGAAGAACCCACAAAGTAGCAAAGACAAGCTATAATCCCAATTAGGGTTGTCCTCAGATCCATGGTGAATCTGAAGCCTGTCTGGGTTCCATGAGACCAAGGTCTTCAAATGATTACTTGGGGGCACAGAGATTTGGAAGTTGTGGGTGTTGGCGAGTTAAGGGGGAAGGAGGGGCCACTGAAACACAAAGGTCTGTTTCTCATACTTGGTGCGTGCGTGCCAGTTCTGACTGTGAGCTGATCAGAACCTGGCTAAGGAAGTGAGTGCAATGAAGTGCCACAGGGTGACATTGAATTAAGTCTGAAACACGTTTCTGTGGTGATCTGGTTGGCTGGCTTTGATAGGAAAATCCTAGCTTCATGTTAAATGATAGGGAAAATCATTTGGTCATCAACCTTTCTCTCTGATGACCACAAGGGCGGTGCTATAGGTAGAGTGGTGAGGTGGTGCCCTCTAAGAGAAGAAAGGTAGGTGTTGGCAGGGCCATTGAGGTTTGTGGCATGAATTGATAAAGGGACTAGAGCCTCAAGTCAGCCTGATAGGTCCGTAAACTTTCAAGAGCATCAGCGAGGAATCTTGGATGCAGTGTGAGGAGCAAAGCTGATTAAGCAGCCAGGTGCGGTGTGGGTGCATGCCTTTAATCCTGGCAATTGGGTGTCAGGGGCAGGTGGATTCACTGTGTGTTCGAGGCCAGCCTGGTCTACAAAACCGAGCCCAGTACAGACAGCATCACAAGGTGCCTCACAAGAAACTTATAACTCCAATCCTAGGGGATCTGATGCCTTCTTCTGGGCTGTGCAGTACTGCGTGAATACTGTGCATGTATACTGGCAAAATACTCCCCCCACACACACTTTCTTTTCCTTTCTTCCTCCCTTCCTTCCCTCCTTCCCTTCTTCCTTCCCTCCTCCATCCTCCCCCTCCCTTCCTCCTTCTTTCCTTCTTTATTTTTTCTTTTTTTTGGCTTAAAAGACATGATTTCTCTTGTGCAGCCTTGGTTATCTTTGACTTGCTTTGCAGACCAGGCTGGCTTCCAACTCCCAGAGATCCACCTGCCTCTGCTTTCCTGAGTGCTGGAATTACCCAGGTGCCCTACTGTGCCTTTCTTTAAAAAAGCAATTTGTCTTTTTATTTAATCACGTCACAGACTGGTCTAAGGCCCTTCCCTCCTCTCCTTCTAGTCCCATCCTCATGCTCCCCCCCATTTCCTCTCTTTTTTCTCAGAAGGGGAGGATCCCAAGAAATACAGACCCACCCTGTTACCTCAAGCCACAGCATCACTAATTGCAGCCCACATCCCTTTCCACTGAGGCCTGACAAGGTAAGAAAAAGGGGAAAGGGATCCAAAAGCAGGCCACAAACAGCCTCAATCCTCAGTGATATGGAACCCACAAGATGACCAAGCTGCACATCTGCTACATATGCATAGACAGTCTAGGACAGGACCTTCATGCTCTTTGGTTGGTGGTTCAGTCTCTGTGAGCCCCACCCACCCCCATGGGGCCCATATTAGTTTACTCTGTAGGTTTTCTGTTGGTGTCTTTGATCTCTCCAGCTCCCTCAATCCTTCCTCCCACACTTCCTCAATACTTCTGGCGCTCAGCCTATTGTTTGGCTGTGGGTCTCTACAGCTGTTTCTATCAGCTGCTGGATGAAGCCACTCAGAAGACATTTATGCTGGGCTCCTTTCTGCAAGCCTAGCAGAATGTGAATAACAGTGTCAGTGGTTAGCTGTCTCCAAGGGGTGAGTCTCAAGCGAGGTCAGTCATTGGTTTGCCATTCCCACAAACTCTGCTCCATCTTTATCCCTACATTTCTTGTAGGTGAGGCAAATTTGGGGTGGAGAGTTTTATGGGTGGGTTGTGTCCCTGCCCTCCACTGCAAGTCTAACCTGGCCACACAAAATGGTGATTCCAGGCTCCATATCTCCCACTGATAGGAGTCTCAGATGGGGTTACCTCCATAGACTCCTGCAGGGGCCTTCCCTGTCTCAGAGATGCCCCCACACTGATTTCTGTTCTCTTTCCCAGTCTCCCCTTTTCCCCACCTTCACCTCTCCTACAACTGATCACAGATCTTTTTTTGACTTATTAAAGCTAACCCAAACAATATTTTTCAAAAATCCAATATCAAACAGTGTGCTAATATTTAAAGAGAGGTTCTTGCAAGGACATGGGTTTACATTCAGTTCTAAGAAGTGTCTGTAGGAGCATGTGGTGGCAGGAACAAGGCAAACATTGTCAACTCTCCTTCCTTGGCTCTACTGATGAACCTCACTGCTTTATTTATCTTTTTTCCCCCAGTTGGCTTTCATTCTTCCTGTGGTCTTAGCATAAAGATTTATTATTATTATTATTATTATTATTATTATTATTATTATTATTATTATTATTATTATTACTTTTTGAAACAGAGTTTCTCTGTGTAGGCATAGCTGTCATGGAGCTCTCTCTGTAGACCAGTCTAACTTTGAATTCAGATCCTTCTATGTCTGCCTCTAACTGCTAGGATTAAAGGTGTGCACCAAGATAGGAAAGATATTTTCTTCAAGATTGTCAAAGACAAATAACCAAAACACTATGAGTGTAACATTTACATAATTCCTGATTGTTTCATGGTTCTTTTTGCTGTATGCAGTTTATTTTATGTGTAATAATATAAATGTATATGTAAAAAAAGAAATATAATTTTAAAAGATTGAAAAAAAGTGTGTGCACCACTACTGCTGGGCTATTAATTGTAACATTAGAGTCACATAAATTATAGTAAAAGAGTGAAGGATGAAGCCACATATATCTGAGTGAAGGAATGCATAATGTATAATCTGAGACTTTTTAAGTTGACAGGTGTCACTTATTCCTTGGCTTTGAAGATTTATTAGCCTCTACGGTCTGAGCTCACTGTCCAAGATGATGTACTCATCCAGTTATGGCTTACTGCAGTGTCTGCAAAAAGTCAGTGATGAAGAGCTCCTGCAATTTAAAGAGCTCCTCAGAAAAGAGCCAAAGAAATTTAAACTTAAACCAATCTCCTGGCCTATAATAAAGAATGCTTTAAAGGAGGACCTCATAATGCTATTGAATACACATTATCCAGGAAAGGCACTAGACGTGGTGTTGAGCCTGTTGCGGTAACTCAATCAGAAGGACCTCATGACTGTGCCTCGGAAACACAGTAGAAGTGAGTATGGCTAGAAAGCGGGAGCGTGGGCAAAGTTAGCCATGTAGAAGCTGCTGCTGCTGCTGCTTTAAAAAAACATCCTCTCACACATTATGTCCCTACTACAGTTTCCCCTCCCTCCACTCCACCTAGCCCTCTCCCTCCCCCACACCCACTGTTTCTCCACTTACCTTCAGAAAAGAGCAGGCCTCCTAGGCATAGCAACCAGACATGGCACAGGTTACGATAAAAACGAGGCACAAACCCTCATTATGGGGCTAGATAAGACAAACTCGGTAGAAGGAAAAGGGCCCCAAGAGCATGTGGAGGAGTCAGAGACACCTGTGCTCCCACTCTTAAGAGTCCCACAGAGGGCCTGGAGAGATGGCTCAGAAGTTAAGAGCACTGTCTGTTCTTCCAGAGGTCCTGAGTTTAGTTCCCAGCACCCACATGATGGCTAACAACTGTCTATAGTGTGATCTGATGCCCTCTTCCGGCCTGCAGGTGCACATGCAGGCAGAGTACTGTATACATAATAAATAAATAAATCTTATTTTTTAAAAAAAGAGTCCCACAGAAATGCCAAGCTAACAACCATAAAGTGAAGGTGATGTCACTGTTGAGTAAAAGCCTAACCTGTCCCATCGTTGAGAAAGGGTGAAGAAACCAGTGGGTTGTATATGCAGATTATCCATTAACTGAGGTGGGGAAGGGTGCCCTAATGCACATGGCTGTTACTAAAAGAAGTAACTGTAGGCCGGATTGAAACACGTAGGGCAGATCCTGAGAGTAACATTGTTTGCTTCAGCTGGCCAAGAAAGTTGTCCTTTTATTTGCTTTCCAAAACCTAGCATACAAAGCAATACATTTCACTGTGGCATTCCTCCCTCTCCTTCCTTCTCTCCCTCCCTCCTCCATCTCCCCCTTCTTTTGTTTGTTCTTACTATCTTTGAAAACGTCTCACTGTGTAGCCCAGGCTGGCTTCTTCTTCTTCTTCTTCTTCTTCTTCTTCTTCTTCTTCTTCTTCTTCTTCTTCTTCTTCTTCTTCTTCTTCTTCTTCTTCTTCTTCTTCTTCTTCTTCTTCTTCTTCTTCTTCCTTTCAATTTATTTATTTTTATTGTATGTGCATTGGTGTTTTGCCTGCATGTATGTCTGTGTGAGGGTGTCAGATCTTGAAGTTACAGACAGTTGTGAGCTGCCATGTGGGTGCTGGGAATTGAACCCCAGGTCCTTTGGAAGAGCAGTTAGTGCTCTTAACCGCTGAAGCATCTCTCCAGCCCCACCCAGGCTGGCTTTAAAGTCACTCCGTAGACCAGACTTATCTTGAACTCATGATTTCCGGCTTCTGCTTCCTGAGTTCTGGGGTTAACGGGTACACCGGGGCACACTCAGCTGTGACAGGAGTTCTAGCACAGGACTTACTCATCCTTCTAACGAGATGTGTAGTGCTAAGACTAGACCTTCATCTCTTCTCATAGAGATCTGACCTTTACTTCCTACAAATCTCTCAAGACAGCAGGGGAACACCTCAAATTTACAACCATGGAAGATGCTCCAGGTCGGGGCATGCCAAAATGCTTGTGGAGGGAATATATTACTGATCAGATCATCTCACATTTCAGAGGCATCTAAGCCTCCAATGTGTCTGTTTTTCATACATCCTTTGGCAGAGCTATGACTTAATGGGTGCTGTAAAATGTCAGAAGTGGCCATCAAAAATGATCATGGATATGGATCCACATGCTTGGTTTGGCTGGCCCTTAGTCATGTGACTTGTCTCGTCAGATGCGGCAAGATGATCAATGTCACTACATCTGTTTCCTAATAGGGATAAAGGCATCAGTTACTTGGCGTGGACCAAGTAGACATATGCATGTAAGACACTGAGAATAATGGGACATGGTTACTGCATCTGTTACTTTTCCATCACTGTGATAAGCACTATGATCAAAAGCAACTTATGGAGGAATTTATTTTGGCTCTGGTACTAAAGTGATAAAGAGTCCATTATGGAGAGAAGTGTGACAACACACAGGTATGGGTGTTAGGAGCGGGAAGCACCAAGGCCACACCCCTTAAAACATCTAAATTCACTAAGCCACAAAACTCTTAACATAATTTTTACATATATTATTTTTAAATTATATTTATTTGTGTGTGTCAACATGTGCATATGTGCCATGAGTGTGGGATGCTGGAGATGAGAGGCATCAGACCCGCTGGAGCTGCAAACGCAGGCGTTTGTAAGCCTCTTGATGTGAGTGCTAGGAACTTTACTCAGTTCCTCTGCAAAAGTGGTATGCAGTTTTACCCTGCGAGCTGCCACACCAACCCATATTTATGTATTTACTTATTTCTGTGAGTGTACAATTGACTGAATGTGGATATCAGAGGACAACTTGCTGGAGTTGTATGTTGGTTCAGTGTTCCCCTAATATTTGTAGCCCAACACTCAATACTTTATAATGTGTAAATATAGTAAATCTGTTTTCAAAATAAAACAAAATGTAATAGACTTAAAATGTCCAAGCAAATACCAATTTTCTGATTTGAAGAGGTATTTTTTATATTTGTAGAAATAAATGTTATTATTTTTGCTGGCATATATGAACACGCACAGTCTGTGTGGCCAGAAGAGAGCAGAAATCCCTGGAGCTGACTTACAGGTAGTTATCAGTGGCTGTGTCAGTGCTGAGAACTGAACCCAGATCCTCTGGAAAAAACAAAAAATGTTCTTTTAACTTATAGAACATTTCTAATGCACCAATTACTGACCCAAGGCCCATTAAATCTCAGAGAAGGCAGTAAGCTCCTGCTCTCAGAAAGCCTGGTTCCATGAGAAGCTCATGAAAAATATTAAAGTATGGTATTAATCACATGCCAGCTGCCAGCTAACTTCCTCCTTGAATAACAAGAGAAACCCTTTCTTTTAATCTCATTTGACTGACAGCATTGATCTAGATACATTAAATAACATATCTCAAACTATGAGATGCATTATGACATAACCCAGGACACCCTGACACCCTGGTCAGGATTGTTACCCATAAACATGGCATCACATAATCCCAGAGTTTGTTTCACTCTGTCTTGTGACCTGAAGCAAATCTTGCTTTGACTAAGTGCAGAATTGTAAACATATTTATCAAACTGAAAAATTATAAATAGAATGAGTCTTAAATGACTTACTGAAGATAGAAAAGTTTTAGACTACATAACACTATTTTGAGTCGTAACTCACGAAATTATGTACAAATGAAGAATTTTTTTTTCTCCTGGGGAGGTGCCATGCCCTTCATAAATTTGTAATGTGACAAAATACCAAGAATTCATGCTATATGACAATGGTTACACGGAGGTGAGTTTCTAGTTTGGTCATAATGCTCTTATAGGCAATATAGAAAATATATTATGACCCAGAATATGGAGAAACAACCAACTGAGGGTCTAGGGTTTGGGCCTCATGTTGGGTACCAAGATGATATTGGTTAGCTAAGTGAGTTTTTTCCCCCACTGTGAATAAAAGTATGTAAGGCAGGAAGAGTTCCAAGGAAAGTTGATTGGCATTATAGACTTTTTTTAGGTAGAGAAGGGTCCCTATATCTCTACTTTCTGCAGACCCCACTTCCCCTCTGACACTAAAATATTCATATACCCTCTTTAGCATGGGGATTTGCATCACCAGCATTGAAATAGTTGCATGCAATAGTTTCTTCTATCTAGAGCTGTGGGTGTAGGAAAAAAGCAGGTTGGTTGGTTGTTGGTTGGTTGGTTGGTTAGTTGGGATTAGAGTGGGGCCCTAAACATTCTTTCTTTGTAGTGTAATGAGAAGGAAAATCCTACAGCATGCCCAGGTGAGGGGAATTAGGTAAGTTATTTCAGGGAAAGGACCGGGTGGCTCTCCTCTCATTCCTCTCTCCTCAGGACCCAGAGACTCACTGCTCATGCAAATAGGTAGCTTCCTGTCTAATGCATTTAAGAAATGTTGTGTTTCATTCTCTGGAGTATCCTATTCCTAACGGCCTTGTATTTTGATTTCCTCAAACTTAGATAAACAAAATAGATACAAAGGGTTGATTCGGACTACATTTGAAGAAATATGGACCTTGGAGACCAAGACTCTTATGCCTGATAGAAGCTACCACGTAATTATCAAATTCCAGTATGAGGCTTTGCTAGAAGTGTTCCGTTCTAAGTCAGAACCAGTCACTGAAGTCGTACTAGGTAGCACAGGAGAAGGAAAAACCACTTTCTTAAAAAAAAGCAATGTTGAATTGGGCCTTAGGAATCTTATGGGAGAAGAGATTTCAGTATGTTTTCTTCATCTCTGTCTTCTCACTTAACAATATCCCAGAGTTAAGCTTAGCTGAGCTTATCGCAAGTAAGTTGCCCAAGTCTTCAGAGACACCGGATGACATTTTATCCCATCCGAAGAGAATATTGTTTATCCTGGATGGATTTGATAACCAGAAATTTGACTTGGAACTTAGGACAAACCTGTGTGATGACTGGAGGAAGAAGCTGCCAACACAAATCGTCTTGAGCAGTTTGCTACAGAAAATATATATATATAATATATAATGCATTCTGATTACTGTCACCTGTCACCTTCTATTCAGGACTTTTTCCCTTCTACCCCATCACTCCAATTTCTTTACGAGTTCTTTTCTTACATTCATGTCCTTTTGTTGTGTCAGTAATCTAGTTTAACTAAGGATATCAGTGTGTCCATGGGTCTGGAACGGTGCCTTAGACCCTGGTAGGCTCACCTCTAGACACAACACTGAAGATGACTGCTCCTGCCACAGAAGAAAATAGTTCCAGCAGGGATGGGTAGAGCTGGGTGAGCCTCTCTCCAATTTATTTTTGACTTTGTATCAACGTGGTTGTTTTTGCAGGTCAATAGAAGCTGCTGCAGGATTAAGACTGCAATGGAATTTTGTAGCCCATAGTGCTATCTCTCCTTCTCCCTCCTCTCCTCCCTTCCTCTACCCTCCCCTTCTCTCTCCTCTCCCCTCCTCTCTCCTCTCCCCTCCCCTCCTCCCCTCTCCTCCCCTCTCTTCCCCGTCTCCTCCCCCTCCCCTCCCCCTCTCCTCCTCTCCTCTCCCCTCTCCACTCCCCTCCTCTCCCCTCCCCTCCCCTCCCCTCTCCCCTCCCCTCCTCTCCCTCCCCTCCTCTCCCTCCTCTCCCCTCCCCTCCTCTCCTCTCCCCTGTCCCTTTTTGTCTCCCTTCTTCTCTCTGCTTACCTGTGCCCTCCCCCTCTCCCCTCTGCTCTCTTTTTTGAAGATTTATTTAATGTGTATGAGTGTTTTGCCTGTGTGTATGTCTGTGTACCACATGAGTACAGTGCCTGTGGAGTTCAGAAGAGCCCATTAGCTCCTTTGTAACTGACACTACAGATGGTTGTGACTTTCCACATGGGTTCTGGGTATCGAACTTGGGTCCTCTGTAATAGCATCAAGTGGTCTTAATCTTGGAGATATCTCCTGCCCAGGGATTGCCTTCATAATCAGTATGCGATGTTGACCCATTTTACCTGGATGGACTTCTTCCTGTGTCAAGGGTAACTGAAAGTTTTGGGAGGGAGTTGGGAGTGATATGCCTATCTTAATAATGTCTTGAAATTCACTTATCCAGAAGAGAATAATGTTATCTCATTGCAGAAATGCAATCATACATTGGAGAATATTATGCAGCATTTTCCATAAATTGCGCGTGTTGGATCTAGACAGCTGTAATTTCAATAAGGAGGCCTTTAAGCTTTTCTGCGAATCACTGTCTCCATCTCACATAATGGAACCTGAGACTGCATTTAAGCTCAAAAGCTTATCGTAAGTTTGATAGTCAGTCATCGTTTAAGTAGATAGAAGAAATCCCCTCTTCCTTGTGGAGGAGACTACTGCATAAATAAATGTAGAACTAAAGTCCAAAGTAGCAGATACAATAGTACCAAGAGTCACATATTTATATTTTTCCATGCCATTCATACATATATCTGATATGTTTATAAATGCCTATACATTGTGTGTGTGTGTGTGTATGCGCATGCATGTGTGTGCATTAAAATCACACACAACAGGAATTGACTAAATTTTAGAGACTTCAATGAATGTTAATTAAAAGTCTAATTTTTCAATTGTTTTGAATTGTGTATATGTATGTGTGTATCTGAATTTGGTCCTCTGGAATTAGAGTTATGGTCGGTTGTGAGGTGCTTGGAACTGAACTCTAGTCCTCAGCAAGAGCTGTATGTGCTCTTAACCACTGAGCCATGTGTCCAGCCCAATAATAATTTCTTAGTCATCATGCCAACATCTATTTATTTTCATTAGAAAACTTAGCCATTGGGCCAGGCGTGGTAGCGCATGCCTTTAATCGCAACACTTGGGAGGCAGAGGCAGGTGGATTGCTGTGAGTTCGAGGCCAACCTGGTCTACAAAGTGAGTCCAGGACAGCCAAGGCTACACAGAGAGACCCTGTCTTGAAAAACAAAAAAATAAAAAAACAACAAAAAAAAACAAAAAAAAAAAAAGAAAGAAAGAAAGAAAGAAAGAAAGAAAGAAAGAAAGAAAGAAAACTTAGCCATGCATGTTTGGCCACATTTTTCCCTTGAAAAGGGAATAAGCACAAAAAGTCAAAAATTTAAATCTAGTTTTCATGAGCTCTAGGAAACATTCTATGTGGTGGTGGTGGTGGTAGTGGTGACATGCCCTTTAATCCCAGCACTAGGGAGGCAGAGACAGGTGGATCACTGAGTTTAAAGCCAGCCTGGTCTACATAGTGAGTTTTAGGACAGCCAAAGCTACACAGTAAAACTCCATATCACAAAACAAACAAGCAAAATAAAGAACAGAAAAACATTAGTCCTTGAAGAAAATGGGCCCTTCCCTTGGGATACACACAGCTGGGAACATTAATACAAACACAGGTGTCTGTGCTATGAACAAGGTTTTATTTCTGGTTTGGTTTCTGATGGCTGTGAGAAACAAAAAGCAGCCTGGGGAAAGAAAGGAAAGTGTTTATTTAATTTTACCACTCTTGGGTCATAACTTATCACCAAGAGGGGTGAGGGCAGGAACCTGAAGGCCAGAACTAAGTCAGAGACCATAAAGAAATGCTTCTTACTGGCTTTTCTCTCCGTGGCCTGTCCACAATTAGATCAGACCTACCTGCCCAGGGGTAATGCCCCACACAAGGGCAGTTCTAAAACAATTACCAATCAAGAAAATGCCCTCAGAGACATACCAGTCTGATGGAGGCAATTCTTCATTCAGGTTCCCCCTTCCTAGAGGATGTCAAGGTGGCAACTACAATTAGCCGCGACAGGCAATGTTTAGAGTTTGATATGAGGGTAAGTGTGAGTGATGTTAGAATGTTGTATGTGTTATACAGAGGAGGGGGAAATGGAAAAAAATGGATGGTAGCTTGAGCCTTGGTGCTTCTGTGGCACTTGGAGATAACCAGTGAGAACTTATGGGGTGACCAGAATTCCCAGACAACCATGGTACCTAAGATGAAGTATGGAATAAGGCATATACAAGTTGCTTTGCGATGGACTCATACGCCCCTGTATAACGTGTCTTTTGGCTTTATTCCGCAGTGTTCCTTCATGACTAACTTTGGAGATGGGTCATTGCTTAAAATGTTTCCTCAGCTGCCTCACCTGAAATCCCTGAACCTGTATGGCACTAACTTCTCAGTGTATATGGTGGAGGCTCTGTGCTTGACTCTGAGCTCCCCAACGTGCAAAGTGGAGGTGCTACTGTAAGTCAATGTGTTGTCCACGTACAGGAGCCTCATGTCTTTTAAAAATCAATTTTTAAGACTTAACTTTGCAAGTTTTGCTTTGCATTAGCACATGTCTTACAGAACGAGTTCAATTTTGATCATTTCTTCTTTTTCTGTTTGTTAAAAGTGTTTTCTTGTGTGCGTGTGTGCTGGAGCTTGCATGTAGATGCCTTCAAAAGCCAGAAGGAAGGCATGAGATCTCCGGGAGCTGGAGTTATATGCAGTTGTGAGCTACCTGATGTGGGTGCCTGGAACTGAACTCTAGTCTTCTGTTGACACAACAAGTGCTGGTCTATCTCTTTAGTTACCCCATTACAGCAGCTTTTTCACCTATGTTAATAATGTACTTTGATCTCATTTGCTAACGTTGTGTCAGTGCCCGTCCCTTGTGTTCTTGATGACTTTTTTTTCCCGAATGATTTGAATATTAACATAACAGCACATAGGGATTCTATTACATTTATTTATTTAGTGTGTAGGGCAGGTACCTGTAGGTGTCAGAGGTCAATTTGCAAAGGCATTTTGTAAAATCTGTTGGCACAGACACAGTCCATAAATAAAACTTCCCCTCGGCCTTTGATGGGAGACTGGAGAAGAAAAACAGGAGGCAGCCATGCAACTGGTCTGTGTGGAAATGGCATAAAAATGAGTTGAAGCTGGCAGGGTACTGATAATCTGTTATTTTTAAGTGACATGCTGTCTCAGGTGAGAGTTCATCATCATTGGCATTTGTAGTATGCCAGCTAATGCTAAACAACTTGCAGTCTGGCAGAATGGCAAACCTTTGTAAATTCATGAGTGCTTAGTGGTAGTAGAAGAACCATTTTTCTTTGATGTTTGGATTGTTGCCTTGGTTCCCAGCATGAAGATTCTAACCTCTTGGCATTTTCCAAGGATCGACTTTTATGCTAATGAGGTGATTTTTGGTGGAGTACAGCATAGCGGCCAGTCCCCAGAAGAACCAAGCTAGTATTATGTTCTGTAGCTATCATTTTCATCCACCATCCTCAGTGATAAGTTCAGTTTGGATTTAGAAAGTCATACTTATATGAAAAGCCTCCATTTAAGACAATCCCCTGCTTAGAATTAACTGCCAACTTGACATGAAGAATCTGGTCACTTGACCTGAAGACTCTGTGTGCTATGTTGGGCATATTGGGGAGGGAATTCTCTTGATTGCTAAGTGATATAAGAGGTCTTAGTCTACTGTGAGTAGGCATGGTTTACCAGGCAGGTGGTTCTGGTGTTTCTAAGAAATCCAACTTGATAAGCATGAACCAGTAGGCATCTTCTTTATGAGTCTTACATCCAGGGTCCTACTCTGTCTTCCTCAGTGATGGACCTGGAAGTGTAAGCCAAACCATGTCCTCGCTAAGTTGTTTTTGTCAGAGGGTTTTATCACAGTGATAGAATTGAAATAGAATAGAGGTCTTCTAGTTTTGTGTGGGGGGATACACTCTATGTCTGTGGGGCAAAGGTTCTTTTACTTGGAACCCTTCCAGATATTACGGCATACACATGATCTCCATGACTGTTTCTATAATCTTTCCTTCATCATCTCTTTTGAACATACTAAGCTGGCAAGTGGCATGACAAAACCCACACTCTTTATGATCTCCTCTGTATGTTAGCACAAGGAGTAGGCTGTGAGAATGTCAACCTATTGCTGGTTGGTCAGAAGCACAGGTCAAATACAATGGGTTTTATAACTAATACATGAAAGCTCGAAGGGAAAGGTCACTGTAAGAGACTCAAAATGTAAGTGCGTGTGCGTGTGTGTGTGTGTGTGTGTGTGTGTGTGTGTGTGTGTTGATATTGGTACTCAGATTTATTTGGTTTCAGGTCATATTTTAGCAATTGAGGTCTATCTGTACATTAAAGGTCATGGCTGCTACCCACTACATTCCAGTAACGCTCTATCTCTCTGTTGGTTGTTGTGACAATCAATAACATCACCAAACATTTACAAATGAATCCTTGAGTTTAAACATTACCCATAGCTGAAAACAATTGGTTCTGGTGTGTATTCTCAGCCAGTAGAGCTCTAATTCACAGAGACAATCACACAATTCTATTTATAAGTTAAATAAGCTTTTATGATGTAGCTGTGGACTGGTATGTATAGTATTATAATCTGGGGCATTATATGAATGAATTAATAAAAAATTATAATGTGAAAAAAAGAGAATCTGGGGCATTTGTTTGAACAATAGGGCATTCTTACGTAGATCACCTAGAGATGCCATTTTTAACCCATGACATATTTCTCAAATGTAGGTTGGGAAAATGTAACATCTCAAGTGAGGCATGTGGCATAATTGCTACTTCTATCAACTACCGCAAGTTGAGAAATCTCTCGTTGGTTGAAAATCCCTTGAAAGACAAAGGAGTGATGTTTCTGTGTGAAATCCTTAAGTGTCCGACCTGTGTCCTGGAGACACTGATGTGAGTTGTTCTGGGGGAGTATACCCCAGAGAAATTGCAGAAACATGCACACAGGTCCAACCATTATAAAGGTGGTCAAATGCCCACTGAGGAATGCAGGAGATCATGAGATGAGTCATTAGACTTAGTCACTTTCCATGCCTCAGCTGCCATATCACTAAGTAGAAACATCTCTCCAGTCCTAGAGTTAAATGTACAAAAGAAAAGCAGAAAAAATGCACTATAAAAAAGTTGGAGGATGTTTCAGAAGAGGCAGGACAAATGATATTAAAAGACAAAATTATTTGCTTATTTAATTACTAGTTGATATTAAATGGTAGATTGGATTAAGTTACACTTGGTGACTAGTAATTATAAAGAGCTACATTGATCGTGAGTTTTATATTTAAAATACTAGTCTTAACTCTGACATGAACTCTGGTTCCTCGTATTTGACAACTTTTCCTTGGTTGGGGAGGCCTGGTGACACTCAAAGAAAAAATAAGCAGGCTACCAAGATGGGACTTGATAGCCTGTGACCATAAATTGGGGGAGCAAGTCCCCCTCAGTCATAGACCTGGGGGAGGGGAATAGGGTGGAATTGGGAAGGAGGGAGGAGCGGGAAGATACAAGTGATGGGATAACAATTGAGTTATAATCTGAATAAATTAATTAAATAAAAAATGAAAAAAAATTAATTAAATACTAGTCTTTAAGCCATACTAGTAACAGGATTAGAAAAAAATAGTTAAGATAAAATAAGAGGATTGGGCTGGAATAATGGCAAAGTTAGTAAAAACAAAACAAAACCAAACAAAAAACAAAAAAACAAAAAACACTTGCCACTCAAGCATAATGGCCTTAGTTTGATCCCCAGAACCCACATGAAAGAGCCAGCTGTAGTGCCACACTGAAGTGAAGCCAGCAGGATCCCTGTGGCTCACTGGACAACCATCCATATCTAATAAACAAGTTCTGAGCTAGCGAGAGCCCCCTACCTCAATGGTGTGGCTGGTATTTCAGAATATGACATCTGAGTTTGTCCTCTGACCTCCAAATGTACCTGCACCTGCACAGAGACAAACAGATATAAATACACACATACATACACCTACTCACATAGACAATAAAAGAAATAAATTTTTTTAAAAATCCAATGGAATATATTCCACTAGGGCAGGATTCTACAGGATGTTGAGTTTCTGATATGGCTGGAAGTATTAGTTGATTGTTTTGCAAATCAATCACATAAGTCAACAGTCAATTTTGGAAACCTCTCTGTTGATCCATAATGACAATTTTTCAAAACATTGAAATTAATTCTTGTGTGTGTGTGTGTGTGTGTGTGTGTGTGTGTGTGTGTGTACATGTGTACATATGGAGCATGCAAGGCGAGTTGTTTATTTTCTTCCATCACATGGGATTTAACCCAGCTCTTCAGATTTGCTGGCAAGGAACTTTAGCCATGTCACCAGCCCATTTCAAGTTTTTTTCTTTATAATACAAAATAGAAACTCACTAAAGGAAGAACATGAAGGTCTTTGTAGAGACACGGGAATGCTGGGAAAGTAAGGGAGCTGCTGATATGTGATTTTCTTGCAGGCTGTCTTACTGCTGTCTCAACTTCATTGCCTGTGGCCATCTCTACAATGGCATTTCGTGGAGCCAACACCTCTCTCTGCTTGATCTGGCATCAAATTTCCTAGAAGACACTGGAGCGAATATTCTGTGTGAAGCTTTGAAGGCCCCAATGTGCCTCCTCCAGGAATTATGGTAGGGCTGTGTTCTCATTCACTGATGGGAATGCTGTTTCATATAGTGGCACTCAGAAAGAAGTAGGAGGGGAGGCGCGTATGAACATCAGCATCACTTGAGAGTCAGTGATGAAGCCGTGGTAGCCATCTTAAGACATGGAAAGCTGAGTGATTGGTTCATGAGAGTGGATTCCCACGAGTGATATTACTGCCCTGAGAAAAGAAGCCCCAGAGACTGCTTTATGCATTCCATCACACGAGAACACAGTTAGACTCCGTCAGGGCTGGAAAGATGGCTCACTGGCTGAGAGTGCTTGTTACTGACTCATGAGGACCAGGACCTAGATTCCAGCACACAGATCCAGCAGCTCATAATCACCTGTAACTCCAGTGCCAAGGGATCCAATGTCCTCTTCTGGCCTCCGTGAGCATCCCCCAACATGTACATATACACCCACACAGGCATGTGCACACAGACACAGATAAAAAAGAAGGTATAGCCATGAGCAAAGAAATAAGGCTTTCTACACATATCTTATCAACGTATAAACATCGATCTTGGATTTCTAGTCTTTGGAACGGTGTGTCACATATATCTGCTGTGTATGAGCCATCCAATCTAATGTTTTGTTAAAGCAGACCAAACAGTGAAGACATCACAGTGGTGTCTCCTTGAGAAAGCAAGGCTGTGATTTTTCCAGCTGGTTCTCCTGGGATGCTTACTGCCTTGCTGACTCAGTCTTGAGCAAAGAAGTTGTCAGAAGAGGGTGAGTGTCCTTTGCTGCTCTTGAGCTGGAACTGAGTGGGATCCAGGGTTCCATCAGCATCAGTGGGGACTTGGGCAGGTGATCTTTTTTAAACCGTTCTTGATGTATAAAAAGGTTAAACACAATTCTCATCTGAGAGAATTGAGGTGATGCGCCTGTATGCATAGGAGGCACAGAGGTACTGTGTCTGTGTGCAAACATCGCAGTTTTTAAATCTTTACACTGTTGGCATTGTGATTGTGGCTCTCCTGTGATTTGCAGAAGCCAGTAGCATCCCTTTTTCTTAGTGTAGCAAACTGAAATGTCTTTAGATGCTATATGCATCCCCTGGAGGATAAAATTCATTCCTGCTTAACAACAATTATACTTGCATAAATCCATATGTCTGTTTACGTGTATATTTACATATCTGCCTATCTTATATCTACCTACCTATTATCTATCATTTATGAATTTAACATCTCTCCCTTTTCTATCATTTATAAATGTAGTTTTTACTTTCATACTAATTAATTATCTCTTCCTTTAATCACCTGCATATCATCAGCTGTTATCCACCAATATACCATCTACTGTTATATGTTCATTAACCACTTAACAAAGACCTAATGTCTGTATTTAACAACAGTGCATCATCTATGTATTCTCTATTCTTCACCTTATATGTATTATATTTCTTCTCTCCCTTAACTCCTCTCTTAAGCATTACTGAAAGTGTCATAGGAGGGCTGAAGAGATGGCTCAGCGGTTAAGAGCACCATCTGCTCTTCCAGAGGTCCTGAGTTCAATTCCAAGCAACCACATGGTGGCTCACAACCATCTATCGTGATATCTGGTGCCCTCTTCTGGTTTGCAAGTGTACATGCAGGCAGCGCACTGTATATGTAATAAATAAATCTTTTAAAAAAAGTGTCATAGGAAACTATGAGCTTGAGGTTCAGGGAGAGTTTGAGTACATGCTATTACATTAAATACTGAAAGAAGTTCATGACATGGTGACATTTACCCAGATATCTGACATGAGCCATAAGGGAGCCCCACTGATTTTTCAGGACATATGTATTTTAACCAGGAGAAATAAGAGCAGGAACACCAGAAGAGACCAAAGCTGAAGAATTGCGGTGAGGCAACAAGGAACAGAGTACCCCAGATGGAGAAGCAGCAGCAGCATTTCAGAAGTGCTTGGGTATTGGGTTGATACAAATAAATAGAAATAAGCCAAGCTATTAAGGTAGAATCTCATGGAGTAAGGATGTAGCTCAGTTGGTAGAATGCTTACTTAACACAGAGCCTTGAGTTTGATTCTCCAGCACAGCCTTTAAAAAAAAGCTGTGGTGGCTACTCACCTATAATCTCAACACGGGGAGATAGAGGTATAAGGGTCAGAAGTTCAAGGTCATCCTCAGCTATGAAATGAGTCTGAAGCCAGACTGGGTTACTTGAGACCCTGTCTCAAAAAAGGCAAGGTGCTCGAAGAATGCGTGTGAGAGGGGAAGACTCAGTCTCCTCCAGGGAAAAACTCTCACCCAGGTTTTCTAATCCTGTGGACACACGTACATACGAGCAAAGCTAAATGGACTTCATAGGTTACATATACACGTGAACATGTGTGCATGCATGGCACACAAATGTATCATATATGTATACATGTAGCAGTAATAAAAAGAGTATGAATTTGAAAGGGAAACTGGGAGAAATCGGAAGGAGAAGCGGAGCGATGAGGATGGCTGTAGATGCAGCACTCTGGCTGAAGTTCTAAAAAATAAAATTAACAGTTCACAAATCAAAACGGAAGGAGTAGCAAGTGAGCATGTTGGCATGTATGTCTTCCCAGGTTGTCTGGTTGCTATTTCACTTCAGAATGCTGTAAGACGATCTCTGCTATCCTCACCTGCAGTAAAAAGCTAAAGATCCTGAAACTGGGAAACAATAACATACAAGACACTGGTGTCAAACAGCTCTGTGAAGCTCTGAGGCATCCGAATTGTAAATTGCAGTCTCTTGGGTGAGTCTCTACTAACTGTCAAGGTGGGAAAGGGGTCTCAACTAGATATGGACAAGCTAGAGGGATAGTAGGATTAAGAAGAATTCCACCTAGCATGGGCGCATAAGTTTTGATGGAAATGCTATTGCACAGGTCTTATGCAGGCAATGGCTGCTGCATTGGTGCAATGCTCCTATCATGTCTTCCCCCACCACAACTTCTGCTTCTTCTAGTCTTTCTGCCCTCTCTTCTGTGCTGTTCTCCCAAGCCTTAGGGGGAGGGGCTGATATAGATGCCTCATGTAAGGCTGATTGCTCTGTTGTGAGTCTCTGAACATGGACCGTTACCAGCTGTGAGTCTCCATATTAACCAGTCCAGTGCCAAAAGAGCTTCTTTAATAAGGACTGAGAGCTGAACTAATAGGAATAATGCAGGACATTTAGAACAATGGTTCTCAACTTATGAGTTTAAAACTCCTTTGGATTTGAAACCAAGATTTGCTCAGTATGGGTACTGTGGACATTTGGGGCTGGTTAGCTCTTTGCTCAGAAACCAGAAACTGGCATCAAACAACAGTCTTTTTATGGGCATTTTCTCTGTCACAGGTTAGACATGTGTGAGTTAACTACCAACTGTTGTGAAGACCTAGCCTCAGCTCTTACTACCTGCAAAACATTGACTAACCTAAATCTAGACTGGATAGCCTTGGACCACAATGGGCTGGGGGTGCTGTGTGACGCTTTGATTTCCAAACACTGTAGCCTGAAGATTCTTGGGTGAGTACACACTGTCTCTCATGGCTTCAAAGAGTTCTTCTATGTTATTTTGCTGAAGTTCAGCCACAATGATAATGGGCTACAGAGTTTTGCTGTGAGGGACCACTGTTGCACTGCAGGATATTGAGGACCATCCTTGATTTCTACACAATTATGAATACCATGCTCTGTTAGTGACTGCCCCAAATATATCACCAGACATTCATTCATTCTCTCTCTCTCTCTCTCTCTCTCTCTCTCTCTCTCTCTCTCTCTCTCTCTTCTCTCTCTCTCTCTCTCTCTCCTCTCTCTTCTCCTCTCTCTCTCACTTCTTTCTTACCGTCTCCTCTCATTTTCTTTGTTAGAAAGTCTGCAGGCTAGTGGCATGTACCTTTTCAAAAGGATTTATTATTTATTATTTATAAAATGTTCTGCCTGCATGTGCACCTGTAAACCAGAAGAGGGCACCAGATCTCATTATAGATGATTGTGAGTCACCATGTGGCTGTGGGAATTGAATTCAGGACTTTTGGAAGTGTGGAGAGTGGGGACTGACTCTGACATGAACTCCGGTGCTCCATGTTTGACCACTTGCCCTTGGTGGGGAGGCCTGGTGGCACTCAGAGAAAAAAATTAGGAAGGCTACCAAGATGAGACTTGATAGGCTGTGGCCATATGGTGGGGGAGTAGGGCCCCTTTTGTCACAGACCTACTGGAGGGGAATAGAGTGAAAGAGGGAGGGAGTGGGGGAACAGTAATATCCAAGATAGGAGAAAACAATTGATAATGTAATCTGAATAAATTATAATATAAAATTCAAATAAATGATAAGATGATTAGGCACTTAACATAAACAGGTGAAAACAGTTATTTTTACTTCATTATTTTTAACGTTTAATGTTATCATCTAGGTAGATTTTTTATATGTATTTCTATATACACACACACCACCAGGTTTCTACTATCTAGGAGAGAATCATGCTTTCTCTTATCACTCAATACCTTCCTCTCAGTCATTCCAAGGGAAGGGTGATGGAGAGGTAGTCATTAGTATACAGGGGCAAATGATTGTCAAGAAAAATTGGGATGGTGACATGGCTCAGTCCATGGAGGTTCTTCTTCTTTTTTGCATTGTAATTTTTTTATTAATTCATTCATATTACATCTCAATTGTTATCCCATCCCGTGTATCCTCCCATTCCTGCCTCCCTCCCGCATTCACCCTACTCCTCTCCCCTATGTCTGTGACTGATGGGGACCTTTTCCCCCTGAATATGATGCTAGGGTATCAAGTCTCTTCTTGGTAGTCTGCTTATCTTTCCTCTGATTGCCACCAGGTATCCCCATCAAGAGGACATGGTCAAATGGGGTTTGTGTGAAAGTCAGTCCCTGCTCTCTACTTAACTGTGGAGAATGACCTGTGCCTTGGCTAGATCTGTGTAGGGGTTTGATGCTCACCACATGTATTGTCCTTGGTTGGTGTCATAGTTTGAGCAGAACTTCTGAGCCCAGATCCGCCCATGATAGTGTTGTGAAGGTTCTACTTATCGGGCCTGACAGCCCAAAACCCAAATAGTAGAAAGAGGAAGATGGACTCCCATGAATAGTCCTCCGACCCTCACGTGTGTGCATAGCACATTCCTGTAAAAACACACCAAATTAGTAATGTAACAAGACAAAAAAAAAAAACCTTTCTTTTTCACCCACAGACTGGACAAATCGCACTTCCGAGGAATTACAGAACACTGAAATGTGCCAGCATAATAAAAAGAATCTGAATATTCTGGCATTTATACCTGGGTTGAAGAGGAACAGCAGGGAGAGGTGCGTGTTTAGTCTTGGTTGAAACAGCAAGAATTGATCTTTAGCAAGACTTTCCTTTGTCATGTTAATCCTATATAGTTTGTTCCAAGTTGCACACCTGTGGTGTGGTTTTAGCTTACAGCTAGGGTTGTTCCTTCACAATGTTTTCCCCCACAGCTGGCTTTATTACTCTTGCTTCCCCATCACACTTTGCAATATTTAGATACCCAATGCACTCAATAAAAGTCTAAGCATCTTTGAAAACACAACCTTTTCCTTAATGAATGTCTTTAAAGTGCTGGGGATTTGCAACTGAAGGGACCCCCGATCCTCTGGTTGGGAGTTCTGGGTGGGAATGGTGTTTGTAACATGTTTTCACTTGGGGTCATTCTCAGTGCATCTAATATCCCACCTGAACTTTCTGTCTGCAGTTCATGCCATGATCTTTTTAAAAAATATTTTATTAATTTATTCATATTACATCTCAATGGTTATCCCGTCGCCTGTATCCTCCCATTCCTCCCCCTCCCATTTTCCCCTTACTCCACTCCCCTATGACTGTGACTGAGGGGGACCTCTTCCCCCTGTATGTGCTCATAGGGTATCAAGTCTCTTCTTGGTAGCCTGCTATCCTTCCTCTGAGTGCCACCAGGCCTCCCCATCCAGGGAACATGTTCAAATATGGGGCACCAAAGTTCCCAGAAGCGGAAAGACTCAAATGGTATATATACTCATTTATATCAGGACACTAGCCCAAGGGGCATGTTCCATGAAAGTGTTCACTTACCAGGAAAGTGGGACACAAGAGAGGACATCCTATTGAGACTCTGGGTGAGAGAAGCATGGGAGAATGGGGAAATAGAAGGATCCAGAAGGTCCTAGAAACCTACAAGAATAACATTATCATGGGCAGATCTGGGCCCAGGGGGTCCTGCTCAAACTATGGCACCAGCCAAGGACAATACATGTGGTGAGCATCAAACCCCTACCCCAGATCTAGCCGATGGACAGGACATTCTCCACAGTTGAGTGGAGAGCGGGGACTGACTTTCACGTGCCATGATCTTAAAAGACATGAACAACGCAATGCAGAGAGTGGGAAATGTAAGGATAACCATATAGAATCCTCAAGGATTAAAATCATAGACCTGTAATTGTAGCAAAAGTGATCTCAAAAAATCCTTCGAATTAGTTCTAGGGATCAGAAGACTAAAAGCCCACCCTTGGGGCTGGAAAGATACTCATGGTGTTAAAACTGCTTCCTGCTCTTCAGAATACTGGAGTGTCAAACTCAGAACATACGTTGTGTGGCTGAAAACGTACCTGGAACTCCATCTCGAGGGGTTCGATGTGCTTTTCGTGGCCTCCACAGGCCCTGGCATGGCAGGCCCACTCAGAGATGAACATATACACCAGCCTTTAAAATTCAAAAATTTTACATATTGATTGGTTAGTCAGCGATGATTTTGCTTTCAACTATAACAAGTTGGTCAATCTTGTTGGTTATTTTAATAATCTAAGTCAGCAGTTCTCAACTTGCGGTTCATGAAAGGCAGTGCACATCAGATACCCTGTATATCCGATATTTACATTATGACTTATAACAGTAGCAAAATGACAGTTATGAAGTAGCAACACAATTTATGGGTGGGGGAAGGTCACCACAATATGATGAACTACAGAGTAAAGGGTCACAGCAGTAGGAAGGTTGAGAACAGCTGAATAATATCTAAATTGTTTTTCCTCTTTGAAAAGCATTTATGTTATGGTTATGTATACCAGGATGTCTATATACACTATGTTTGTACAGAAGCCTTTGGAAGTCAAGAGGGTAAGAGATCCCCTGGAACTGGACTTATAGTCAATTGTGAGCTGCAATGTGGGTGCTACAAACAGGACGTGGGGTCTTCTGCAAGAGTAACAGAAGTACTCTTAATCTTTGAGTCATCTCTCCAGTCCTTAAATTATGGTTTTTAAAAATTTAAAAATATTTTACTAACTCAGTGAAACTTTTCTTTTTTTCTTTTTTTTTAGCTATACAGTATTTTTATTTTTAATTTTATTAATTTATTCAGATGACAACTCAGCTGTTATCCCATCATTTGAATCCTCCCATTTCTCCCTCCCACCTGCTTTCACCCTATATTCCCCTCCCCTAGGTATAAGACCAAGGGGGACCTCCTTCCCTCTATATGGTATAGTAGAAATAATTGAATTATTCCCCCCCAAACATTCAGCTTCAGTTTGACTGATGCATTTTTTATGTTTCATATAACACATTTTATGTAAAAGTTAAATTTGTCATATATTAGCTTTTATTAGAAGAAATCCCAGTACTCGGGATGCAGAGGCAGGCAGATCTCTGAGCAGGAGGACAGCCTGGTGTACAGAGTGAGTTCCAGGAGAGAAAGGGTTACACAGAGAAACTGTCTCAACAACAGCAACCAATGATGATGTGATAACAATTACTACTACTACTACTACTACTACTACTACTACTACTACTACTATAATAATAATAATAATAATAATAATAATAATAAAACTGGAAGAGGATTCATAAATAAATCTGGGAACCAAAATCTGCCTCCCTGTGTCCTGGATAATAATAATAATAATAATAATAATAATAATAATAATAATAATAATAATAATAATAATAATAATCTGGAAGAGGATGCATAAATAAATCTGGGAACCAAAATCTGCCTCCTTGTGTCCTGGATAAAGGATTCACATGCAATTTTACACCATTCACATTTTTTTATAATACCATGAGCTCCAATATGCATGTGGTGTATATGTGCCATACCTTCTTGAAAATGTTTTCCTTCACTCATCTGGAATGGCCTTCTTCATCTGTTAGAACTAGTAATTGGTTTGAAAATGACTTAACTGGACACCAGAACAAATGCACCAGCCTGTTTCTCAACTTCCCTTCTCTGGATGGACTGACTTCCAACCGTTCACTCTTAGTGTGGGAGCATCCATGCCAATGACAAATGTTTCCCCAGAGAAAACAGGTGGCTGGGACCTGGTTTTTAATCCACTCAGCTCAATTGCATCGCTGTACTAGAGACCTGATAAGCTAAATTAGCCAGGCTCAGGAAAAAAATACCATACCCTGTGTTCTTTGATATATAGAACCTATTATGTGCGTGTGTGCGTGTTTTGTGTTTATGTATGTGTGCATGTGTGGGTGCAGTGTGTGTGTGGTATACACTGTCTGTGGGGGTGTTAGTGTGCATGTATGTTTGTATACATATGTGTATCATGTATGTATGTGTGTATGTACGTTCTTGTGTATGTGTGTTCAGATTTGGGGTGTATGTGTATGTCTGTGTATGTGTGCATCATATATGTAGAGTATGTTTTGTATGTGTGTGTGTGTTCCAAGAATAAATCAAACAATGGCACATGGAGAAAGATTTTCTTAAGGGAAAGAAGAAAGTCAAGGAAGAGGGTTATGGGATACATGTTACATTAAAGCAGGAGGGATTCCCTGAGAACTGTGAGAACCTACAGGCTATTCTGTCCAGGAAGGCAGACAGGCTGACTGCAGATCTTCACATCTCCCTCTGCTCCTCCAAATCCAGCCCCCCAGTTTCATCCCCAGCTCTGCAGCAGACCACCTGCTGCTGTAGCCTCACTTCTGCACCCCACTGCCCACATCTCCAGTGGACCACACAGTTCTTCTCCCTCCTAACCTTTCTCCCACGCGTTGCTTTATGCCAGCACACATTCCCTGGAAACCCACGGGCTGCTCTGACCAGGGAAACAGGGAGGCTAGCTACAGATCTTCATCTGTTTCTCCAAGTCCAATCCCCTAGTCTCCTCCCCAGCTCTGTAACAGATCTTCTGCTGCAGCATCTTCTCACTCCCATTCCCCGGGAACCAAGAAGATGCTGGTGGAACAAATTGCATTACTCTCTCATGTAGACTACACTGCCCCGCCAAGCCTATGCCCGTTCCTAAGTGTAAATTCCTAATATTGAGAAACATTTTACCTGAAAACCCCAGGTAGCCACAAATATCAGCATTCTAGAAGAATTTCCTACCGCGCAGAACCCACCTACCATACTCTCCTAAAAACCAGGGAAGAAACAAAATCTCCAAAACAAAATGCCCACCCAACAAAGACAAGACTGGATACCGGCACCTAGAATTACAATCTTTACAATCCCAGTAGCTCAACATAAAAACATATTCAAGACAGTCAGGACAGGGTCTCCACTAGAGCCCAGCAACCCTACCATAGCAGGCCATGAGTCTGGCAACAGAGCTGAAGGATGAGAAAAAGACTTAAAAAAGCCTGCTTGAATGCATAGGGGTCCTTAAAGATAAAATCAATAAATCTCTTAAAGAAATTCAAGAAAACACAAAGAAATTGTGAAAGGAAATGAATAAAACAGTTAAAGGGCCTGAAATTGAAATAGAATCAATAACAAAAAAAAAAAAAAAACAAATTTAGGGAAACCTGAAAATGAAAAGTTTAGAAATTCAAACAGGAACCTCAGAGGGAAGGCTCACCAATGCAATATTAGAGATGGAAGAGAATCTTAGGCACTGAAGACACAGTAAGGAAAAATAAACACCTCTTTCAAAGAAAATGTTATATTTAAAGCAATCCAGGAGATCTGGGATGTTCCAAAAATACCAAGTAAACAAATAATAGAAATAGAGGATGGAAAGGAACTCAAAGTAAAGGAAAATAATAAGAAAAATAAATCACAGAATAAAATTTTCCTAACCTAAAAAAAGAGATGCCTATCATGCTGCAAGAAATATACCGAACACCAAATATACTGAACCTAAAAGGAAAGTGTCCTCGGCACATAATGGTCAAAAGACTAAACATATAGAACAAAGAAAGAATATTGAAATTTGTAAGTGAGGGCAATGACACACACCTTTAATCCCAGCACTTAGGAGGCAGAGGCAGGTGAATCTCTATGAGTTTGAGGCCAGCATTGGTCTGTAGAGCAAGTTGCAGGACAGCCAGGGATCCATAGAGAAACCCTGTCTTGAAACACTGAAAAACAAAAAGTTCCAAGGGGGAAAGATCACATAGCATATAAAGGCAGACCTATTAGAATGACACCTAGTATCTCAATAAAGACATTGAGACAAGACATTCTCCATGCTTGTGTGAAGAGCAGAGACTGACCTAGACATGACCACTGGTGCCCCATATTTGACCACTTCCCTTTGGAGGGGAGGCCTGGTGGCACTCAGAGAAAGAATAAGCAGGCTACTAAAATGAGACTTGATAGCCTATGACCATATAGTGGGGGAGGAGGTCCCCTTCTGTCTTAGACATAATGGAGGGGAATAGGGTGAAAGTAGGAGGGAGGGATGATACAAGTGATGGGATAGCATTTGAGTTGTAGTCTGAATAAATTAATTAAATTATATAATGAAGTAAAAATAAAACAACCTTAAAAAAATAAAGACATCCACTCAGAATTAAAAAAATAATAATAATTATACCTGACATCTCAATGGAGATGCTAAAAACCAGAAGGGCCTGTATAGATGTGCTCAGACTGTACAGATGTGCTCAGTCCTTTCCCATTGGACTTATGTGAAACCTATGTATACAAAGTGGAAGTATATGATTCATCTCTCACTTGGAAGTGGAGGAAGTCAAGCAAAGGGCATTGTTGTAGATTTCTATTGTAGAACTTTTCCCACACTTTTTTGCAGTGATACAGGACCTGGCCAGTGGAACCAAACTGGGTGAATAAAGAAATATATTCAGTAGGAGTTGGGCTTCAGCACACATCTGAGTGAGTATAAAGGAATGGGTCTTTTCAGAATCATATGGGTTCAGGTTGAATCCCTTGCTATTCCTACTCACTTTCTCAATAATTATCTGAGAGCAGATGCTAATTTTCTGGGCTACCAGATCAATTTTGTGACAATTCTGACACAGAGAGTCAAACTCATTGTCCTCATTTTCTTGGTAATGGGCATAGAAAGGGCTACTATAGGAGACTATTTAGCTAATGAGTCCTTCAGATCACTAACCCATTTTTATCTCCGTATGAGATATAGGGACTGATTTCCTGGTGACAATGATGGTTGTCAAGGTTAAGCCTTTTATATGAAAATAATACTCTTTTAGCTATCTGTAATTACTAAAACTTTTAACTGAAAATATGTTTGATGTGTTGCTACTTTGCCTGGTTGAACGTTTCTGATCATTATAGGGCTAGCTGTAACTAGACATGAATGGCTAAATCAACTTCATTATTTTTATTTGGTTTGCTTTTCATTCTGCAGGTATAACCTTAAATATTGTCCACAAAACCCCTCTACTCTTTCCAAAGTAAGTCAAGTTTATAGATAGATTCCAAGCAAACTCACTCAGAAAAGGAAACGATAGGGCTTATTTCAATGTGAAAAGACATACCCAAAGTGGGTTACAGATTGTATTGCAGTATTTCAAATGTATAATCTCAGTAAGGAATCTGGACTCATTGTTGAGCTTGGCCATAAAGGGAGGTGCGTCTGGGGATGATTGAAAGTCATACTCTTTGTAAGAAACATTTATGGAGTTCAATTGTACAAAGATATTTGTAGTTGTTACTACTGCAGTAAAATCCCATGGTATTCTTCAGCAGTGAATTTTAACATCAGATGTGTAATTTCTTTCAAATTGATAAAGATTTTCCCCAGCATATTAAATGCATAGTTTGTTGCAAGGGTGTTTAACTTATGAAGAAGACTACCAGATCCAAGAGAAAAATGTAGAGAGCACATTAATTCTATTATATTGATGATTGTATAGCCAGTAGTTGACCTATTCCAAACCGTGATGCTATGAAATGTGGACCATGGCATTCTTCCCAAGCTGAAGAAATTTCTTAAGTCCCCCAGGACAGGTAATTTTGATTTACAACTTTCAGGTGATTGAAATGCACCTACATGTGACCATATTGGTGGATCCTGTGGAATTATGGATGAGTACCATGCTGTTTCTGGTGGGTAACGTACTGTTGCCAATGGGTGATGAGGCACTGTCAATGGCTGATATGGCACTGTCATTTCATGATGCGACCTTGCTGATGGGTGACGCAAAAGTGGAGTAATACAATCAACAGGATTCTTCCAAAGTCTGTAAGAAATCTGGGGAAGTTGAACAGGTTAAAAAATGATGATTCTTGTAGAGTTCTCCATGTTACATGTGAAAGCTGATACAGGTTTATATGTTAACTGTGTGCTCACAGCTTGAAAACAACAGCTTATATCTACTACCCTTGTTTCATGTCCAATGCACCTAGCCAGATAAGTTGCATAATGGATATGGAACGAGGGAGTGAGTTATGTAAATAATAATTTCTCTATTAACACCCTGTGCAAACAGACTAAATTTGAGGAATATAACCAATGACTTTCAAGGTTTAAATGTGAAATCTCTACCTTTGATAATATCTTGTCAAAGACTTCTTTGTCGGATATCTTCCATTTTATCAATAGATGATGGCATATGTATTATACAGGAAGAAACATTTTTAAAAGCAGTGGCCTCCACCCTACTCTACAGTCCATCTGTCTTTTTTCTATAAGTCCGACCTGTGGATTCTCAGAAAAGTAATTTGCATAAAAATTAATGGGCCCTCTCTCCAGGTTGCCGCGGACCACTGAGGGGGCTTCTAGCCATTGAAATCAAGGGTCCTAGGATATCGGGTGGAGACGGATTTGTAGCGACAGACAGACATGAACACAATGGAAGTTTAATGCTGCTGCCAAAACCTTTACTAGAGCACAATGGTATATACAGTCATGACAGGAACTTCTCCTAGCTACAAACCACAGTTTAAGAGATACAGATCAGGTTACAAAGAGCAAAGTGCATCAATTATCAGAAACTAAACAAGGTCCTCTGGCTATGAACAAGGGACAGAGACAGACTGCGGTTAATCATCTCAGAAAGTGGCCTGAGCTTTTCTTAGAATTTGCAGTCAGCCAGGCAAAGTTAGCTCCTTTTCAGGCATGTTATTATGAACAGTTTTTACCCATGAAAGAAGTACAAGTCTGCACATCTATAGCCCATACTTAGATAAAGTTGCTATATTCCTTTACACATCTTACTATTTCTGGTAGTCCCATACATTGTAAACCAGAACAATCACATGGGGTGCCATTTTTTACTACCACCTTGGTAAGTTTTGTAATTATGTCATTTTTCTCTGCTGCAGTTATAGTGTACTATTTAGGTCTGGCCCTCAAGATTCTTTCCCATGGACTCAGGTCCTAATGTCTTATCTTTTTACCATCCTCAGTAACCCATCATGTTAAATCCTCATCATACACTCCTATATATGATAATGGAGGTTAGGAAGTAGTTCTTAGAGCAATGGTTCTCTGTATTTGGGTCTCTGCCACCATTTCCCTTTAATCTAGTCCTAAGTTGTCCCATTTCTGTTTTACTGGGACCTCCCAGGACTGCTTCATTCTCCTTGGTATCCTCACTTTCCTGTATACGCCTTCTCTTCCTAGCATTCTTTAGCTTATAATCCAGCTGTTGCCTTTTGTTAAGTGCCTCCTGTACAGTTGCATTTTCTTTCTGTATCAACTGCACAAACACCTTGACCCCCAAAGAGTAGTTTCATTTACAGTCATGTTTTTTGTAAAGTTTAATATGATGCATTCAATTTTCTCCGGAACTACGTCATCCAGAGCCACCATTGGTTCATTTTCTGATACACTCACATCAGGTTTCTCAGTTAATGAGATGTTCAGAGAGTAAGAACGGCCTTGCTCTGGAGGTGGACTTAATAAGAATGTGTGAGTGATTATTGAGCAAAGAAGGAGGGAAAGCAGATGTAGGCCAATAACTAGGCACTGTACACCCAGGACTTGGGATGCTCGTCTCAACACATACCTGTGCTTCTGCCACGAACCATTGCGAGTCTAGTTGCCCATTACCTGATTGATGTCAGAGCATCCTCCAAGCCGATAAGGATGCATGTCACACAGACACTAGCGGAGTGTGTGTGGCACCAGTTCATTAATAACATTCACCATGTGCACAAAATCAACACGGTTAGTGTAAAAAATATACAGGTGTACCATACATGAACTTATTGACAATTTAAACTCCAGATTTTTCTGTACCTGCTCTGTTGGCTGATCTTCCTGATTCTCTTGTCCTTGCCTAAATTGTGGAGGATCATATGGTAGTCTGCGAAGCATCTCAACATGCTGGGACAACTCAAACACACATCTTTCTTGTTCTCTCTCCTGCAATTATTGATTTGTCCAAAATAAACATCTAAGTATCACTTTTATAGAAAATTAAAAGGCTTTAGCTTTAACTTAAGTGTAGGCCAAAGAACTTAGAGTAAGGAGCTTTTCATCGCAGAAAACAAAAAATA
>NW_026131776.1:0-30275 GCF_903995435.1 Acomys russatus | reverse complement strand
CATTTCCGGGAATTCCTTGTTTTTAATCGTGAGTTAGTTTCCCTAGTGTATCTGTACACAGTTTCTTATCACTCTTCTATGAGGGACATTAGGCTGTTTCCATGTTCTGGCTATTATGAATACGGCTTGCATGCCCCATGGTTGAGCAAATTTCTTGTTCGTGTGCTGGAGTATCTTCTGGGTATATTCCCAGGCGTGGAATAGCTGGGTCTTGAGGAAGCCCTATTCCCATTTTTCTGCGATCGCACCAGCTCGATTTCCCCGTGGCCTGTACTCGGTTGATTCCCCACCAGCAATGAAGGAGTGTTCCTCTCTCCCCCACATCCTCGCCAGACTTGTGTTGCGCTTGCATTTTTGATCTTAGGCCATTCTGCTGGTGTATTGAAGAGGAATTCTCAGCGTTGTTTTGCTTTGCATTTCCCTGATGACTAAGGAGTGGTTGGCCATTTCTTAAGTGTTTCTCAGCCATTTGAACTCCTCTGTTGGGGGGGAAAAAAAAAAAAAAAAAATTCTCTCTCTGTTTCGTTCCAAGCACCATTCTCAATTGGGTTATTCGGTGTGGTGGGTTTAATTTCTTGCTTTCTATATATTTTGGATATTAGACCTTGTAAGATGTGTGTTGGGAAGATTTTTTCCCCGTCTGTAGGCTGTCCGCGTTTTTATATTGACAGTGTCGCCTGCATTACAGAAGCTTACTAAGCCTCCTGATCGGTCCCATATTTAATGGTGACATAAGGCCTGGGGCCGTGGTGTCGTTCAGGAAGTGTCTCCTGTGCAAATATGTTCAAGCTCTTTCCCCTTTCTTCTTAAGTGCTTAGTGTCTCTGGTTTTATGTTGAGGTCTTTAATCCACTTGGATTTGAGTTTTGTGCAAGTGACACATATGGGTCAGTTTCATTTTTTACCCATCGACCTCCAGTTTAGACCAGCACCCATTTGTTGAAGCTCTATCCTTTTTCCATTGACATGGATTGGCTTTCTTTGTCAAAAATCACGTGACCATCTGGTGTGATCATATCTGTTTGTGGATAAATGGATGAAGCTAGAAATGATCATAAGAGTGAGTTAACAGCGCAAGCAGAAAGAATCAAATGGTATATACTCACTTATATCTGCAGCTAGCCCAAGGGCATGTCCCACGAAAGCCTTCACTTACCAGAAAACTGGGACAGAGGGGAAGGCATCCTATTGGGACTCTAAATGAGAGACGAATGGGAGAACAGCAAAACAAAAGGATCCAGAGGGTCCTAGAAATCTACAAGTAGAACAATATGATAGGCAGATTTGGGCCCAGGGGTCCCCGCTCAACTAAGGCACCAGCCAAGGACAATACAGGAGGTAAACTTTAAACCCCGTCCCAGATCTAGCCAATGGTCGAATATTCTCCACAGTTGAGTGGAGAGTGTGATACGACTTTCTCACATACTCTGGTGCCTCACATTTGACCATGTCCCCTGGAGGGGGAGACCTGGTGGCACTCAGAGGAAGGACAGCAAGTAGCCAGAAAGAGACTTGATACCCTATGAGAATAGATAGGGGGACGTAATCCCCTCAGGAACAGTCATAGGGGAGGGGAATAATGGGAAAATGGGGGGGGGAGGAATGGAGGATACAAGGGATGGGATAAACATTGAGATTAACAAGAATAAATTAATAATAAAAAAAAAAAAAAAAAAAAAAAAAGAAAATAAAAAAGAGATAGGGCATTCCAAAAAGAGAGCAGATACATTTGCAAGCAAATATGTTTTTGTACTAAGAAGGTGACTATCAAGAACCAAGTGTGGCAGCATGTGGCTTTAATCCCAGCACTCAGGAGACAGAGGCAAGTGGATCTCTGAGTTCAAAGGTCATCCTGAGTAAGGTATACCAGACCCAGAAAGGCAAGCATGGTGTATAAACTCACTTATAAGTGGATATTAGCCCAACATAGATGTCCTCTGAGAAGCTCCAATCAGCAGGAGATTGGAACAGATGCTGGGACTTGATGCTGTGCCCTGGGTGTTCCCTGAGAGTAGTATGGAAGAATGGAGGATGGAAGGACCCAGAGGGCTCAGGAGCCCCACATGGAGACTATTAAGGCTGGCAGATCTGAACCCAGGGGACCTTCACAAACTGTTGCACCAACCAAGGACAATGCATACAGTGAACCCAGCCCCCTTGTTCAGATATAACCAATGGATAGCTCATTCTCCGTGGTTGTGAGGGGAGCAGGGACTGCCTCTGACATGAACTCTGGTGCCCCCAGTTGATCACTTCCCCTTGGTGGGAAGGCCCAGCAGGCACACAGAGGAAGGGAAGCCGACTATCAAAATGAGACCTGATAGACTGTGGTCATATGATTGAGGAGGAGGTCCTCTTCTGTCAGAGGTCTAGGGCAGAAGAGAGAGGAAGAGTAGGAATGGGAAGACACAAGTGAGGGGATAACAATTGGAATGTAATCTGAATAAATTACAATAAATTAAATATTTAAAATAAAGAATGAGCCTATTTCAAGGTGAATTGTATTCTTAGGAAAAGAAAATCTTTAAATGAGTGTAATGCAGGCATTTCTTGACTGCTGAAGAGGTTGGTATAACAATGAACACATTGTAAACTGTGTCATTCAACATGTAAAATACATGCAGGAGAAGCTGAGAAGAAGGGTTAGTAGGTAAAGTGCTTGGGTGGTGGTTTGATTGAAATGCCCCCCATAGACTTATATGAATATTTTGTTCCCAGTTGGTGGAACTGTTTGGAAAGGATTGGCTATGGTATTGTTGGAGAATGGATGTCATCAGTGACAGGGTGGGCAACTCTGAAGTCTCAAAAGCCCAAGCCACCCAGTTAGTAGTTAGTATCTCTCTCTCTCTCTCTCTCTCTCTCTCCTCTCCTCTCCTCTCTCTCTCTCTCTCTCTCTCTCTGCCTTCTGCTTTTGGATCAGACATAAGCCTCAGCTATAACTGCCCGCTGCTGTCCCTACCATGATGGCTGTAGACTCACAAATAAATTCTTTTTTTTTTTTAAGATTTATTTATTATTACATACAGTGTTTTGCCTACACTCCAGAAGAGGGCAACAGATCTCATTATAGATGTTGTGAGCCACCATGTGGTTGCTGGGAATTGAACTCAGCACCTTTGGAAGAACAGACAGTGCTCTTAACCTCTGAGTCATCATCTCTCTAGCCCAAAGAATAAATTCTTTCTCCTATAAGTTGCTTTGGTATTGGTGTCTCTTCCCAACCATGGGAAAGTAACTAAGACAGCATGCTACGTATGCCAAGCTGGAAGATGAGTTCAGATCCCCAAGACTCATACAAAAGCCAGGCATTGCATCATGCATCCAGAACTCAAGTGCTAATGAGATGAGAGAGACCAATCCTAAGGATTCATTAGTCAGTCATTCAACCCAAAATGGTTAACTCCAGACTCAGTGAGAGATGCTATTTTAAAAATTAAAGGAAAGAGGGATACAGACACCTGACACTGCCCTCTTGCTTCATAGATCCAAACAGATCTGTGCACCTCTCCCCAGCCATACACACACACACACACACACACACACACACACACACACACACACACAGCCCACATACAAAAAAACTATATATACCATATACCTAACCTACTGACTGAACAAAACTGCCTAGCCACTCAGTACCCTATGATTTCCACTGTTTGCCTTGTGAGCAAGTGACTGCCACCACCCACTATCATGACAGTATCATACCACTACTTATCCAGAAAAGATCATAATTCAAAATCTGAAATACAGCTTCTAAAGCATATATATACTCTCAGACTCACTAAGTCAAGATTCATAAATCAAATCATTTTAAATCCCAGAACACAGGTTTTATTCTCTTCTCTTTCTCCAATATCTACACACATTTCAATCAACCAATTTTATATTTCAATTGACATACAATATTTGCACATATTTGTAAAGAACAAAGTGATGGTTTACTCTATGTGTATATTGAATAATGATCAACTCAGAGAAATCAGCATATCCAACTATTAATCGTGTTTTTCTTTTTGAGATTCTAATATAGTTACATTTCTCCCTTCCTTTTCTTCCCTCCAAACACTCATAGACCTTTACATGCTTTCTTTCAAATTCACAACATAGTCTTCATTGTTATTGCATGCATACATGTATATACTTATGTATTTCTAAATATACCCTGCCCAGTCTGTATGAGGTTGTCTTTTCAGATCTAAGAGTTTATCACTGGATCAATTGATATGTTCTTGCCTGGAAAAGACAAAGATTTCCTCAGTTACCAATGGCCCTCTCTATAGGGCTGAGACCTCATTGGCTTTCGACCATCCAATTTGGCGTTACCGTTGTTACCATGATTAAGAGAAAATTTGCAAAAGGGTGGGAAAGATTTTGCTGTGAAAAACAAATCCTGGAGTTTTCATGGAGAAAACTGTGGGCACTCTTTTTCAAGCGCTGCCCAAGACAAATGGTGAGGGCATGGGCAGTAGAACTCGTAGACGGATCATCTCATTTTACCTGGGATGGGTCATGAATGGACACAGCTGATGTCAGAAACGGGATGAAAAGTTCTAAATCTGGGACTGGAGTGATAGCTTAGTGGGGCTTTCTGCTCTTGCACAGGACCCATGTTTAGCTCCCAACACCCACGCGGTACCTAACAACTATCTCTAATTCTACTTTCAAGATCCAAGCCCACTTCAGGCCTCCACAGAGACCAGGCAGCCTAACAGGCAAAACATTTTTACACATAAAATAAACAAATATTTTTAACTTAAAATTTTGAAGTCACTTTCTGTCAGATATGGTATAATTGAGACTAGCTGGGCTATGGGGAGCTGGAGTAGAACCGATAAAGAGAGAGGGGAGGAGTATCTAGGGAGACACTGAAAGGAACATTTGACAAAAATAAATGAGTAGAGGTGCTCAGGATAAAGAACCCCACTACAGGATCCACACGTGCCAGACCACTGTTTGGGTTGCCCAAAATATCCCTTCATGGCACAAAACCCAGACAGGATTCTTCCACACTGAGTGGAAAAGTAAAGGATACTGTGTCCTTTACAAGTGCTGTGGGTATTTTTCCTGAATGTCATGAAAATATGTGTCCATCTTGTTCATAGCAATTATTCCTTTAATGCAGCAGTAAAGAAAAGGAATTGTAAGTGAATGGTTTTCATGCTGCCTAAGATGTCCATAAAAATCAGAATCAAAGTCATTTAGGATTTAAATTTTTTAAATTTCTTTCAAATATAAAAATGATTTTCTATTTTTCCCATTACTTATTAAGAGTTCTAAAGGTGGCTGGGAACCTCATACACCCTCCTCAGCAAGTTTTGGATTCCCTGCTTGATCTCCCTGGTTCTTACCCCATAAACAATGGGATTCAGAGCTGGGGGGATGAGGTGATGCAGGATGTTGAGCAGGATGGGAACATCTGGGGGTATCCTCTCCCTGGCCAGGTTAGTGATGACCAGCACCAGCAGGACTGTGCTGAAGAAGAGGATGAGGATGAAGTGGGAGCCACATGTGCTCAGGGCCTTGGCCACGGCTCCCTCGGCTTTGATCCTGAGCACAACGTTGAAGATAAAAGAGTAGGAGATAACAATGAGGATGAGGTCAGAGCCAAGCAGGGTCCCAACCTGCTACAAGCTGGTAGAGCTTATTGAGGGTGATGTTATCACAAGAGAGTTTTGACACAGACATGTTGGTACAGATGCAGTTCTTGATGATGTTCTGAGCACAGTACTTCAGTCTGGCAGAAAGGATGGGGACAGGGAGAGAAAAAAGGGCACTTCTGCTTATAATGAAGATGGCAGCTCTAGCCACAAACTGGTCAGTGATGATGGATGGGTACTGCAGAGGCTTGCAGATGGCCACATAGCGATCATAGGCCATGACCATGAAGGTGCAAGACTCCATGGTCAGGAAACTGTTCATGACGAACATCTGGAGGAAGCAGGCAGAGAAGCTGATGGATTTGCTGTCAAACCAGAAGATGGCCAGAACCTTCGGTATGACAGTGAGGCAGAGCACAATGTCCAGCAGGGACAGCAGGCTGAGCAGGTAGTACATGGGCTCATGCAGAGAGGCCTCCATTCTGATGGTGATGAGAAGGGTGGCATTGGCCCCCATGGCCAGGAGGAAGAGGAGGCTGAGGGGCAGGGACAGCCAATGCTGCCAGGTCTGGAAGTTAGGGAAGCAGATGAGGAGGAAGTCAGAGACAGGAGCTTCAGAGTTGTTGCCAGATAATGCCATAGAAGAAATGCCAATCAAGCTAGAAATTCAGAGACTCATATATATGATCATAGAAAATATATGTTCCATATAGAGGAGAGCTCAAGTTTCCATCATGCTTGAACCTGTCCCAATGAAGTTTTAAAATCACCATCATTATCATCATTACTTACCAAAAGGCACTGTGCTGAATAATTTATACCCACTAATTCATTTCCATCTTTGAAAAATACTGAAGGCATTGGTTGTCAGTGAAAGGCATCCAAAATCAACCTTGGCTTCCACAAGCACACACATGGGCAAGCATATCAGTGCACACACACAGACACCACACACACACACACACACACACACACACACACACACACACACACACACATGCATTCTTTCTTAAAACATTTTTTAAAAGAAAATCATTATAGGCTGGAGTGATGGGTCAGAGGTTAGGAGCACTTGCTGCTCTTTCCAGAAGTCTGGAGTTCAATTCCCAGCAACCACATGGTGGTTCATAACCATCTATAATGAGATCTGGTGCCTTCTTCTGGAATGCAGGCATACAAGTAGTCAGAACACTGTGTGCATAGCAAGGAGAGTGAGGAGGGAGGGAGGGGGAGAGAGACAGAGAGAGAAGAGAAGGATTAAGCGTTTTTTATTTTGGCCATTTCTTTTGATCAGTGGGAGCAAACAGAAGAAATAATAAATAAGTCTTTCAAGACATCACAATACAGGAGGTAAACTTTAAACCCCTTCCCAGATCTAGCCAATGGTCAGAATATTCTCCACAGTTGAGTGGAGAGTGTGATATGACTTCTCACGTAGCTCTGGTGCTTCACATTTGACCATGTCCCCTGGAGGGGGAGACCTGGTGGCACTCAGAGGAAGGACAGCTGGTAGCCAAGAAGAGACTTGATACCCTATGAGAATATACAGGGGGAGGTAATCCCCCTCAGAAACAGTCATAGGGGAGGGGAATAATGGGAAAATGGGGGGGGGAGGAATGGGAGGATACAAGGGATGGGATAAACATTGAGATGTAACAAGAATAAATTAATAAAAAGAAATTTAAAAAAAAGACATCACAATGCTCAAGATGGCTTTATGTTTTAGTTTTTATGGAATAAAGAATCACATTTTTCTGAGAAATGCGGGATAATGAAAATATTGAGATTTAATGACAAAAAAAATTAAGTTGGTTTTGGAAGATAATTTTTTATCTTTTTATTGAAAGTAGATTTTTTCATAAAATATATTTTGATTATGGTTTTTCATCCCCAAGGTAGTCCTTCCAGGTCCTTCCCACATTCCTGCCTACTCAAATTGAAATTCTCTCTCTCTCTGTCTCTGTCTCTCTCTCTCTCTCTCTCTCTCTCTCTCTCTCTCTCTCTGTCTGTCTCTCACTCTCATTAGAAAACAAACAAGCGACTAAAAAAGAAATAAGCAAACAAATAGAACAAAACTAACAGACAAGAAAAAATTGCCAATTAAAAAGCACAAGAAACACAGATACAGAGAGAGAGAGACCACCAAAAACTTTAGAGTAGAAAATTATCTCTAGCCAACTTTGCCCATGACCTGCAGTCATGGTGAGTGCATGTGTCTGGTAGACTTTAAAACAAATAGGAGTGAAATAAAGAACTGAAACCACTTGCGTCTTTTGTTATGCTAAAGAAAAGTATCTGACCTATTTTGAGTGTATTTTTTTCCTCCTGATTGTTCATTAATGAGGAAAGGGAAGCCGAGTGATGTGCCCATGGTTTTATGTTCCTCACAATCCTGCCCTTCAAGGCTAATGTACAACTTGTTAAACTTACCAAAAAACAAAACAAAACAAAACAAAACCTGCTTCCATTTTACTGCTGTTAGTCTCCAGTGATCTTATTATGTTTCCCACCACAGCTATTTCTGGTAGTTATTGCAATGTAGTTAGAACACAAATTCAATTTACTTATTCTCTTATTATAAACATGATTCTGCAATTCACTGTCATTGAAAATGTTGGGCTTTCATGGTTATTTTTTTATTTTGTGGGCCACTGTTTTTGTTTCCCTAGAGGTCACTCTGCAGGTGCACATAAACACTATAGAAAATCATCAGATAGTTAAAAAGCGAATAGATGAGCTAAAGGTGTGACTTTAGCCCATTCAGAATTCCATACACTGGATGGTGTATAAACCACAAACAGTAATGACTAACTGTCTAGAAGTGAATAAGTGTAAGATTAAGGAGCCATGAAGTTCAGCACCTGAATTGGATGAGGTCTCATTCCATGGAGCACAGATAATACCTCTCATGTGTCCTCTCATGGTAGGGCTGAGCTTACATCAGCATAGGGTCCACCAGCCACAGATGATTCAGCTTTAACTCTTAAAGAAATTACTGTTCGGTCAAGGGGCCTTACACCAAGATCTAAGCGCCTTGACAGGGTTGGCACCTATACTCTAAAGCCTAGTGAAAGAATTCTACTTCTTTTTTTTTTTTTTTTAATTTATTCTTGTTACATCTCAATGTTTATCCCATCCCTTGTATCCTCCCATTCCTCCCCCCCCCCCCCTTTTCCCATTATTCCCCTCCCCTATGACTGTTCCTGAGGGGGATTACGTCCCCCTATATATTCTCATAGAGTATCAAGTCTCTTCTTGGCTACTTGCTGTCCTTCCTCTGAGTGCCACCAGGTCTCCCCCTCCAGGGGACATGGTCAAAAGTGAGGCACCAGAGTACGTGAGAAAGTCGTATCACACCTTCCACTCAACTGTGGAGAATATTCTGAATTCTACTTCTTTTCCATACCAACCCCCTAGACTTTTACTCTCTCTTTGGTGTTTCCTTCATGTAGATTCCCTGCCATGCCTAAGACTCACCAGCCTCAGAAAAACTGCCACTGCTCCTGTCTGTTGGCTGTAACATAGTGTTAGATGTTCCTCTGTGTATCTCTTCTCCCCTGTTGGCCATGGAGTTAATGCTCTTATTAGGTAACATAAAGTGGCCCTGTGGTCCATTTCCCAGGAGAAAAAAATGACAAAATACATTGCAAGTATTACAAAAGGTACAAAGCCCTGGAGAACCTAAATAAAGAAAGAGATGTTAAACAAGCTGGATGTGCCAGAAACAGAGATAAATCTATTGTCCATACCTACTTTGTGTGTAGACTCTAAACACATTGAATTCATGAAAATAGACAATAAAGTAGTAGCTACTAAGGGGCAGAGAGTGAGATAATTAAGGGGGTTGAAGGGTCCAAAGACTCAGTAAGGAAGAATGAGAAAACCTAGACTTCAATGTGCAGTACATAGAACAAGAATTTGTCACATTGTCTATGGCAATGCTCTATCTACCTACCTACCTACCTACCTTTTTCTTTCTTTCTTTCTTTTGTTTTTGAGATAGTACTTTATACTTTATACCACAGTCATACTCTTGCCTCAGTCTCCTGAAGTTGCCCCCAGCAGCTACATGTTCTCACCACACACACACATACACACTGAAAAGTATATGAAATTATGGGTATATGAATTATCTAAAAGTTAGTACTCAATTTACTGGGCATAGCTATCAAAACATTACATCATACACTATATATCTTTGGGCCATGCTCAGGATTAAACTCAGGGTCTCATGAGTACTAGGCAAATTTTCTGCTAGGCACTCTAGCATCAAACAAGAACATCCAGGGACAACCAGATGGCTAGAGAACAGTGTAAGAACACAAACAAGAGCCAAGGAAGTATAGCACCTGCAGAACACAAGGAACCTGCCACAGCAAGCCCTGGATACCCTAACATAACAGAAGCACAAGAGGATGATCTCAAATCCAATCTTATAAAGATGACAGAGACTTTTAAAGAGAAAAATGAATGAATCCATTAAAGAAATACAGGAAAATACAATCAAACAGGTAAAGGAGATGACTAAAACTGATCAAGCCCTCAAACATGGAAGTAGAATCAACTTAAAAAACACGAACTGAGGGAATCTGAGAGAAGGAGAAACCTAGGGATGAGAGCAGAAGAGATATAAGCTTCACCAACATATTACAAGAGATGGAAAAGAGAATCTCAGGCATAGAAAACACTCTAGAAGAAATTGATAAATCAGTAAATGAAAACAGTAAATGTAAAAAATTCCTGACACAAAACATCCAGGAAATCTGGGATGCTATTAAAAGACCTAACTTAAGAATAATAGGAATTAAAGAAAGTGAAGAGTCCCAAATTCAAAGACCAGAAAATGTTTTCAACAAAATCATACAGGAAAACCTCCCCAACCTGAGGAAAGAAATGTCCATTAACATAAAAGATGCTTACAAAACACCACTTAGATTGGACCAGAAAAAAATTCTCCTATCACATAGTAATAAAAATACTAAATCTACAGAGCAAAGAACAAATATTAAAAGCTACACGTGGGAAAAGCTAAGTAATACACAAAGGCAGACCTATCAGAATTACTCCTGACTTCTCGACTGAGACTCTAAAACCTAGAAGAGCCCTATTAGATATCTTTCAACCCCTAAGAGACCACAGCCAACTTAGACTACTATACCCAGGAAAATTCTCAACAAACATAGCTGGAAAAAAACAAGATATTCTATAACAAAACCAAATTTAAACAATAACTATCCACAAAACCAGTCTTACAGAAAATACTAGAAGAAAAAAATCCAACACAAGGAGGTTAACTACACCCAAGGAAACATAGGAAATAAATAATTACACACAAACACACATACTAACATCTCCAACACCAAATTAACAGGAATTAACAACCACTGGACATTAATATCTCTGAATGTCAATAAATTCAATTCCCCAGTGAAAAGACATCCACTAATAGCGTGGATCAGAAACCAGGATCTGTCTTTCTGCTGCTTACAATAGAAACATCTCAACAACAAAGATAGACATTTCTTCAGAGTAACTGGCTAGAAAAGGTTTTCCAAGCACACTGACCCAAGAAGCAAGCTAGAGTTGCTATCCTACTACCTAGTAAAATAGACTTTTAAGCAAAAATAATCAAAAGAGAAAGGGAAGTACAATTCATACTCATCAAAGAAAATCCACCAAGATGATGTCTCAATTCTGAACATCTATTCTCCAAATGCAAGGGCACCCACATTTTTAAAAGATACATTAGTAAAGTTTAAATCACACATTGAACCCCACATATTAATAGTGGGAGACTTCAACAGCCCACTCTCACCATTGGATAGAAACTAAACAAGAGAAACAATGAAACTATCTGATGTCATGAGTCAAATGGACTTAACGGATATCTACAGAACATTTCACCCAAACACAAAAGAATATACTTTCTTCTCAGCACCTCACAGAACCTTCTAAAAAATTGACCATATGGTGCACCACAAAGCAAACCTGAAGAGATACAAGAAAATTGAAATAACTCTTTATGTCCTATCAGACCACCATGGATTAAAGCTGGACTTCAACAACATCAGAAAGCCTATAAGCTCATGGTAACCAAAAACTCTCTACTCAAGGACCACTTGGTCTTAGAGAAAATAAAGAAATTAAAGAATTTCTAGAATTCCATGAAAAGGAAGGCACAACATACCCAAACTGATTGGACACAATGAAAGCAGTACTAAGAGTTCATAGCACTAAGTACTTTCATAAAGAAATTGAAGAGAGATCATACTAGAAATCTAAAAGCTACATGAAAGCTCTAAACAAAAAGAAGCAAACACACCCAAGAGGATTAGGCAGCATGAGATAATCAAGCTCGGGGCTGAAATCAATAAAATAGAAACAAAGAGAACAATACAAAGAATCAGTGGAACCAAGAGTTTGTTAATTGAGAAAACAACAAGATAGACAAACCCTTAGCTAAACTAACTAAAAAGCAGAGAGACATCATCCAAATGAACAAAATCACAAAGGAAAAGGGGGACATAACAACAGAAACTAAGGAAATCCAAAAAATCATCAGGTCTTATTACAAAATCTATACTCCACAAAATTGGTGAATCTAAACAAAATGCCCAAATTCCTTGATAGATACCCACTTACCAAAGATAAATCAAGATCAGGTAAAATATTTAAATAGTCGTATAACCACTAAGGAAATTGAAGCAGACATTAAAAGTATTCCACACTCCCTCCACCCAAAAAAAAAAAAAAAAAAAAAAAAAAAAAAAAAAAAAAACAGGACCAGACAATTTTAGTGGAGAATTTTACCAGACTTTCAAAAAAGAGGTAACACCAATACTCCTCAAACTATTTCACAAAATAGAAACAGATGGACATTAACAACCTCACTCTATGAGACCACAGTCAACCTGATGCCTAAACATCACAAAGACCCAACAATGAAAGAGAATTTAAGACCAATCTCCCTTATCAACATCGATTCAAAAATACTCAATAAAATACTCACAAACTAATTAAGAACATATCAAAGATACTATCCACCATGATCAAGTAGGCTTCATCCAAGGATGCAGGGATGGCTCAATGTATGAAAATCCATCAATATAACCCACCATATAAAGAAACTGAAAAGAAAAAAAAATCACATGATCATCTTACCAGATGCTGAAAAAAGAACTTTGACAAAATCTAACACCCCTTCACGTTTAAAGTCTTAAAGAGATTAGAGGTATAATGTGCACACCTAAACACAATAAAAGCAATATACAGTAAGCCAATAGCCAAATTAAATGGAGAGAAACGTAAAGCATGTCCACTAAAATCAGGATCAAGACAAGGCTGCCTGATCTCTCCATATCTATTCAACATTGTACTTGAAGCTCTACCTAGAACAATAAGACAACTAAAGGAAATAAAGGGGAAATAAATTGGAAAGGAAGAAGTCAAAGTAGTGCTATTTGCAGATGATATAATAGTATACATAAGTGAACCCAAAAATTCTATCTGAGAATTCCTACAGTTGAAAAACACCTTCAGCAAAGTAAATACATGCAAAAATAACTAAAAAAGAAAGAAAGGAAAATAAGAGAAAAGAAAAATAGTAGCCTTCCAATATACAAAAGACAAATGGGCAGAAAAGTAAATTAGGGAAACAACACCCTTTACAATAGTCACAAATAATACAAAGTATTTTGGTGTAATTCTAACAAAGCAAGTATGATTAAAAACTTCAAATCTCTGAAGAAAAAAATTGAAGAAGATATCAGAAAATGGAAAGATCACCCATGCTCATGGATTGTCAGGATTAACATAGTAAAAATGACCATCTTATAAAAAGCAATATACAGATTCAATGCAATTTCAGTCAAACTATCTAAACAGACTTTGAAAGGAAAATTCTCAACTTCCTATGGGAAAAACAAAACAGAATATCTAAAGCAATCTTATACAATAAAAGAACTTCAGGAGGTATCTCCATCCCTGATTTCAAGCTGTACTACAGAGCAACAGTAATAAAAATTGTATGGCATTGGCATAAGAACAGACTGGTTAATCAATGGAATTGAATCATAGACCCAGGAATAAACCCACACACCTAAAAACACTTTATTTTTGACAAAGAATCCAAAACCATACAATGGAAAAAAGATAGCATCTTCAACAAACAGTGCTGGTCTAACTGGATGTCTACACATAGAAAAACATAATAGATCCATAACTATCACCCTGCACAAAAATCGAGTCCAAGTGGATCATAAAACTCAACATAAAACAGATACACTAAATCTATTAGAAGAAAAGTGGAAAAGTGTCTTGAAATCATTGGAACAGCAGACAAGTGCCTGAACAGAACACCAACAACTCAGGCTCTAAGATCAACAATTATTAAATGGGACTTCATGAAACTGAAAGTCTTCTGTAAGGCAACGGACACATCAATAGAACAAAACAACAGCCTACAGATTGAGAAAATATCTTCACTATCTCTACATTCAACCAAGGGCTAATATCCAAAATATATAAAGAACTCAAGAAATTAAACACCAACAAACCAAATAACCCAATTAAAATATGGAGTACAGAGAATTCTCAGCAGAAGGATCTCAAATGGCTAAGAAGCAATTAAAGAAATACTCAATATCCTTCATCATCATGGAAATACAAATCAAAATGACTCTAAGATTCCATCTTACACCCATCAGAATGGCAAAGACCAAAAAATCAAGTGACAGTACATTCTGGCAGGGATGTGGAGCCAGGGAAACAGTCCTCCACTGCTGGCGAGGGTGAATACTTGTACAACCACTTTGGAAATCAATCTGGAGGTTTCTCAGAAAATGGGAAATAGATCTACTTCAAGACCCAGCTATACCACTCCTGAGCATATACCCAAAAGATGCTCCACCTTACCACAAGGACACTTGCTCAAGTATGTTCATTGCAGCCTTATTTATAATAGCCAGAAACTGGAAACAACCTAGATACCCCTCAGCTGAAAAATAGATAAGGAAAATATGGAACATGTACACAGTGGAATACTACTCAGCTATTAAAAACAAGGAAATTGTGAAATTTGCAGGCAAGTGAGTGGAACTAAAAAAGATCATCCTGAGTAAGGTAACCCAGACCCAGAATGACACACTTGGAATAGACTCACTTATAATTGGATATTAGCCATATAGTACAGGATAACCATTCTATAATCCACAGACCCAAAGAATCCAAGGAGACCCCAACGGAAGATGCTTGAATCTCACTCAGGACAGAAAATACAATAGACATTCAAAGTAGATGGGAGGGAGGCAACTGGGTGGGAAATGGGGTCGGGAGCATAAGGGTGTGGGATCAGATGGGTGTAGAGAGGAGGATGGATGAGGAAAAGAACTGGAAAAGAGAACCAAAATGGGGGTGCATCTCTGGCACAGGGGATAGCTCCTGAGAGTCTATAGGTGTGACCCTAGCTAAGACTCCAAGCAACAGGTGTTTAGGAGCATAAAGTTGGCACCTTATGTAACCAGTGGAGAGAGAAGGACACCAGCCCACACATAAAACCTTAGACCCAAAATGTGTCTTGTCTACAAGAAGCATAGGGGCAGCGATGGAACAGAGATTGAAAGAATGGCAAATCAGTGACTGGCCCAGCTTGAGACCAACTCCACTGGAGAGGGCAGACCATTGTCACTATTAATGATACTCTGCTATGCTTTGCAGACAGGAGTCTAGCATAATTGTTTTCTGAGAGGCTTTGTCCAGCAGCTGATGAAGACAGATGCAGAGACCCAAGGCCAAGCAATAGGCAGAGTTTGTGGAGTGCTGTTGAAGAGTGGAAGGAAAGATAGAGGGAGCTCAGAGGGGTCAAGGACACCACAAGAAGACCTATAGAGTAATCTAACCTTGGCCCACGGGGACTCCCAGAGACTGAACCACCAGCCAAAGAGTTTACATGGACAAAATCTAAACTCCCTATACATATGTAGCAAATGTGCAGCTTGGTCATCATGTGGGCCCCCTAACAATAGGAGTAGGGGCTGTCTGTGAATCTGCTACCTACTTAGCGGGGCTGCCTTGTCACTCTCTTGTGGGAGAGGATGGATGTTCTTAGTCCTCTTGAGATACAAGAGTGGGCTGGTACCAATTGGGAGTCTCCCCTTCTCTGGGAGGAAGGTGAGGGGAGAATGGGAGGAGGAGGGAATGTGAGACTGAGTGGAGAGGAGGGAGGGGGCTAGGATCAGGATGTAAACTGATAAGAAAGGAAGGAAAGAAGGAAGGAAGGAAGGAAGGAAAATAAAGGAAAAGTATTCATTTATATGTGAGAGAAATTGAAACATAGAGAATTTAAATTATCTTTCCAATTCAAAAACCAGTCAGAGCATCTGAGCTTGTGTCAAATATGTATTCCTTAGTTCAAAAGGAAGCAGTAAGTCCTGTGGTCCAAGTGTTAGGCTTCTGCCTGGGATGATAAAACAATGACTCTTTATTCATCCTCCAACTTACTTGACCCTTTGCACTCCTCTCAAACATCTTTTCTATCTCCCAATAGCCTTTCCACCACGCCCAAACCTTCCACCACACACCACCTTCCACAAACACGCACACAAAACCCCACATCTGGCTTGACTGTGCATGCCTTGGCAAATTATATATTATAGTATTTGACCATTTATTGAGAATGAGAAAGTTAGTTTGCTCTGTGATACTTTGTATACTTTTTTATACTTTGTATAAAAATCTTCCTCACTGTCGTTCATGAATAGAGTGCCTTTATATACATTATCACAAGTAGCTTGCTCAACACTGTTAAATATTAAGAGCAAATGATCATTATTTTATCCCAAAAGGAATAACTGTGTCGCCTTTGAGTTACTGAAACCAAGAAGTTCTTCCATGTCTTAGCTTTTTTATCCAAGAATAAATATTATGGCTGCTAAAAAAAAAAAAAAAAAAAAAAAAAAAAAAAAAAAAAAAAAAAAAAAACAGTCAGAGACATACTCAGGGTATGGAACCTCAAATCCAAGTCTATTCCAACAGTGAGTATAAGGTGGCTTTTTCATGAGAGCATTTAAACAGGGCTCCACCCACCATTCTGTAGAGAAGAGACAGATGAAACCTGGTATTTATTATAACTGGTTTACTAACCAGGTGAGCTGTGTAAGCCATGTGACTAAGACCTTAAAGTTAATCAAATTACATAAGGAAGTTTTTAGCCTACCTGTTAAGAATAAGGAAGAAATGAAGAGAAAGTTTGTCTAATGATCTCAGATATCTATTCTAGTTGGCAGCAGTTGGTTATGGAACTACAGGGCTCCTTAGGCTCTAAGTCAACAGTATATGACATAGTCAATCAAGATGAACATTCCCTCAGCAGCTCTAAGGAGAGAATATTCATGGACCAACCAAAGATTGTTTTTCTCTTGTCTAATGTACACACACCTAGCATTTGTTTTGTTTTTTATAAAAGTAAGCATAATCCAAGTGTAGTGTCTCACACCTTTATTCTCAGCACTTGGGAAAAAGAGGCAAGCAGAATTCTATGAGTTCAAGGACAGCCTGGTCTACAAAGCAAATTCCAAGACAGGCAGGGCTACATAGAAACTCTGCCTTAAAAACTAATAAAACATAAATAATTTTTTAAAAGTAAGTGCAGATCTAAGGAAACACTCAACACCTGAAATAAGGTCTAGTTCTTATTCTGTTCTAAGCACCTTATTTTCCTTTCCTGAGACTGTGACAAAAACAACTTAAAAAGAAAGGATTTATTTGGTTCACAATCCCAGGCTATTGTCCACGTGTGAGGAAGTCAAAATAGAGACTTGAAGCACCTGATCATGTCACATCTATAGCGAAGAGCAGAGAATACTGAATTTCCACATGTGTATGAGTGACCAGCTTGCTTTTTCCACTTTTATACAGTTACCAATCCCTACCTAGGGAGTGTTGCCACCTGTAGTGGGTAGATCTTCCCACTTCAATTAATGTAATCAAGATAATTCCCCACAGGCATGCCTAAAGGTCAACCTAATCTAGGCAGTCTCTCACTGTGACTTACTTTCCAGACAATTCTAGATGGTGTCAAATTACCAATTAAAATTAATCATGACAGCATCCACTTACAGTCAGCTTCTAGTATCCATGAGGTAATGATTCCAGTTCCAGTATCCCATTGATGCTGTCGATGTGATGTTCATGCCCTTTATATAAGTGTCATAGTATTTTTATATAATCTATAAACATCCTCTTGTACTTTTCATACTGTCTCTAGATTATGTGTAATAGCTAAAACATAAATTTTACATAAAAATTATGTTATGTTACTTAAATAATAGTATTAGACAAAAATCAATATGTGCTTAATATGAATGAAAACATTATATGCCTAAGTTGTTAACAACGGTTTGTGGCAGAACCTGAGGATGCAAAGAGCCCACAGTAAACACAGTGGTTCTGATGAAAAGTCTACCAAGGACTCCTATTCCCTGGTGTATATGGTGTGCCTAGTTCTCCTCTCTGACCATGCCCTAAAAACAAAGCCCTGTGCCCAGCCATAAGACAAGGTAAGCCATCCTATAGTCCCTGAATCACAGAAAAAGTCTGTCGTATACTGGTCCAGAAGGCTGAAGGTGATGCCCCAGTGTTGCTGAGTAATCTTGAGTGACTGTCCAGGCAGAAACTGCCTCTGGCATTTTTACAGTTTAAGAAGCTGCTTGTTCTGCAATTCCTGCCTACTCAGGTAATTTTTATCTTTCTCAGATCTCTGATGGGGTTGAAGACTAGATAGTTATAGTCTCACAATTAAAGTTTAATTTGTTTAGGATTTTTAAAAATTTAGGTTTAAGTAGATGTTTTTAGGCTGATAAATGCAAGTTATGATAGAAAACTATTTAAGTACAAAACTCTAAAGTCACCAAGATAAGGTAGATAGTACTTTCTTCAAGATTGCCAAATACAAATGGACTGGACAAATTGAATGTAATAGTTCAAACATGATAGTTTTCATAAATATTTTTATTTTATATGTTTATCACTGTAAGAAAAAGAGCCTTTTATTGGACTAAGAAGGAGAAATATTGGGGTGGTTTTGTGTACTGTGTACTCAGATGCTGATTTCTGTGCCCAGAGATCTGATTGCAGTCCAGATGTGGGCATTGTGATTACTATTAAAAGTCTCTCCTGTCTCAATATTGTGTTAAAATTGTTCTTCATCATCTATGATTGATTAATAAAGAGGAGTTGAACAACAAATAGCTTGGCAGGAGTGGAGAGGAGAGTTGAGGCAAGACTTCCAATCCCAGTTAGGGGGTACCAGATGGAGCAGAGTGAGAGAAAGGTGGAAAAGGTTTAAAAAAAATAAAAGAAGGTCACTATGAAGAGGTGGCCATGAGAGAGTCTCTGTGAGGACAAACATGGAACAGGAGAAGTCAGACTGAGACTAGATGGCAGGTAATGGGGCACATGGCTGGGAAATAGTGCAGACCAGCATAGACACATGAACAGCTTAGAACTGATGTGTATCCACCCAGATATACTGCTTTGAAGGTAATTAATAAATGTAATAGGTCTCCATGTCATTGTTTGGGAGATAGAATGTGCACAGAAGAAAACGTACACTGTTTTTTACAGAATTCTGTATAAAATCAAGTGTTAAACAAAAAAATGCTGTGTGTGTTTGTGTGTGTGTGTTGTGTGTGTGTGTGTGTGTGTGTGTGTGTGTGTGTGTGTGTGTGTGTGTGTGTGTGTAGCTGTCAGGAGCTTTCAGGAGCTTTCAGGAGCCAAATATTTTCATTATTTGTCAGACACTATTCAGACATAAGGAGTTCAGTAGGCTTGTGGGCTTTCTGAAAGTCAATTCAGTGTTTTATAAAGTCTGCACTGAAGTTACACCCCAGATTTGCTTCACGCTGACACCCTTCCTTCTGTTCTGCACTGTCATTATGGACTTGAAATAAAGATCCCCTTACTGTCTAATCCTTCAAAGGTGCTACTCTCTCTGTATTGGCAGATTTCCCAGAGAGTCTTAGGAAAGACGATTTTACAACTCCTGATAATAGTTTCTGGATTGATTCAACTTCTAGTCTCTGTATATCTCCAGGGTCAGGCACATAAACTTCATTAAATTAGGCCTGAAACAGATTGATGACCTAGGGCAAACATTCCTATGACAGTGTGTCTCATGCATTAGGGTATCTAAAAATTATTGCCTTAACCCCTCCATGAACTCATGGTACCAGAAATAGTTAAAAGAATTTCCTAATGGAAAGAAATATAAACAGTTTTCTTGCCATGTATCTTTAAACTATGGACTTCGTTAACATGTAGCCCAAATTATTATTGTTCTGCCACGAATCTATTGAAGACAATATGATTAGAATACCATGTGATCCATTATTCTGCTAATAGCTGTGAGGCAGCTATTTTTCTAAGCATTCCTTATTAAAAGGGTATAAATATAATGGAATAGATAGAATAAATACTAGTTTTAGTATTAACTCACCCATGAGTTGTAAATATGTAAATATGTTATAGATGTGTATTTGCATGTAAATCTGTTCATTTTTGTACAGATATTACATGAGTATATGTCAATTGTTTGTACATAAGGAACTCCTTTTTGTTTCCTCCATCAAATACATGTATGAATATGAACATGTCTATATGTCTGACCGTTTATCTCTGTGTGTGCATGGGCTGATACAATGGAGACAGCCATAGCAGCTGGTCATGAGAGTGATTTCCCTGAGGGCAGCCCTGACTTGCTGCAGTTTCTAAAGAGGAGATGCTGGCTGAACTCAACTCTATCATCATATGGAAGATTGTGGGAGTTTGCTGGTTGAAGTTTTTAGCCTCCTCCATTTTCTTTCTCTCTTGAGTGTCTGTGTGTGAGTGGTCTGTTTTCTATCTCTCTCATATTTCTTATTATCCTCTATATTCACAAATAAGTTCATAAACTCAGGGTTTTACCATCAGTCTTCTAAGATAAGCTTGCCAAGCATACTTTATCCTGCAGATCTCTCTGAAGGTGGCCTGTCCTTCACTCCAGCTAATCCAAAATTCAAAGAGCCTCTTTTTAGAACTCCTTGCATTTTTTTAGCTAGAAGCCACTTTTCCCAGCCCTGGCTGTAGGGAAAAAGAAATGGTGGGCAGGCTATTTAAAACTTCCTCTGCAGGGCTGGAGAGATGGCTCAGCCATTAAAGGCTAAAACAACAACAACGAAAGCTTGTTCAGCATCACAGCCAGCCCTGAATCACCAGGGATGGAACCCAGTTGCTTGAGCCATCACCTGAGTTACCCAAAGAGATAAAACAAACATTGGTTATGCATCCTGTCCCAAGATTAACCCTCGATTGCCAAGGCTGACTTTTGGCATGTATGTGCATGTATCTGTGTGTTTGCATAAAATACCAGGCTCCTGGTAGCATCAAGGCAGATTTGAGGCATACTGCAGATAAGCCTAAGGACCAAGATAAGGGAGAGATAAAGTTCCTGGCCCCTCTCACTTATCTATTCTGTAGATATAACTTACGAATTGGCCCTTTCTTTCTCACTCACATGATGGGAATGATTGGGGGGAAAGTTTATGAGTGAGAAATGCTACCGGGACTCTCTAGAGAGTATAAAATGAGTTCTCTTGGTCTACTTAAGAAGGCACCTGGAGGAGGCAAGCAAGGAGGTCAGCACTCAGGCTAACAATCTAAAAAAGACCTGGAGCGAGGATAAATGTAACCAGTCCAAGAAGAATCATGCCTAACCCTGAAGGGAAGGGCCACACACACAGGAGTTCTTTTTTCTTTTTTTTTTTTTTTTTTTTTTTTGAGACAGGGTTTCTCTGTGTAGCCTTGGCTGTCCTGGACTCCCTTTATAGACCAGGCTGGCCTCGAACTCACAGCGATCTGCCTGCCTCTGTCTCCCCCGAGTGCTGGGATTAAGACATGCGCCACCACGCCCAGCGCACACAGGAGTTCTTGCACTTCGTTCTGCATCCAGAAACAAGATTAACATGTGAGTGGCTCTGTTACAAAGTGAGTAAGAATATTTTACATATGAGAACAAGATCGCTAGATCCTGTGAGAAGTTTCATGAATGGAATGAAAAATAAAATGGTGTTAGTCTTCCAACTGGGACCCCTAGAACCTATTGATTGATTAGTCTCCTCACGTCCATAGATCTGACTCGGGTTCCAAAGCATGAAAGACCCTTGAAAGAGAAGCCTGGGTCTTAAATGCTGATGTGCAGCATGGAAATGGCATGTTAGGTCACTGATGACAAATTGTTGTTATTTCACCTCATTTGCATTGGCTGGTTCAATCTTGCTCTGCCCCTGCTATCTATAACCAAAAGTGTGAAAGCTACAACTTGATCCAGAGTCTAAAATTATAGCTTACCTACTGACAATATCGTAGGGTAAGAAGAAATAAGGAGACAAGTATGACTAATTTCTCTTTCATGCATCTCATTTCCCTTAGTTGGATTTGTATGTTTTTGATAAGTTTTCTTTATTAAAAAAAAAAAAAAAAAAGTAGGGGGTTCCAAGATGGCAGCGCCGATCATACACTGTGACTAATCAGTGGGATAGCAGTGACTGCATATCTACCTAAGGACCAACCTGAGAGCTACAAAACACCAGGGCTGGTATTTCCCAGGTGAGAGGGGTCCACACTGTGCATGAGTCAAGCCTTGGGCCATCCAGCTAAGCCACAGAAAAAAGTCCCTGGGTCTCTGCAAGCATGTGCATAGTCTCCAAAGTTTAGCCACTCTCCTGCCTTCATGCAGCACCTGTGCTCTGTGTATCACACTGAATTGTGGGCCACAAAACACCAGTGTCTTGGTCTTCTAGCCCAGAGGAGACCCCATAGTCTGGAACACAAGTCAGTCTGACCTCAAGCCACCCAACCAATCCACAGAAAGTTCCTGAGTCTAATCTTAGGTCATGCACTTGATCATCAGAAGAGTTCCCTGATCCCTGCAGGTGAGAAGCCTCAATCTATAGCCACTCATCTATAAGCTGTTCTCAATGGCCAATGAAGAACACCAGAAACTACCACACAATGCCAGAGACAGCTAAAGGCCAGAGTAAAAACACAAACAACAAATAATATGGCAAACAGCCAAAATAATATGGCATCTCTAGAACCCAGTTATCCCAAAACAATCAGCCCTAGACACGCTAACACAACTGAAACTCAAGAAAATTACCTCAGATCTTTCCTTATGAAGATGATAATAGAAAAAAATGAATAAATTCTATAAAGAGATACAAGAATATACAAACAGATTGAGGCCCTTAGAGAGGCCATGACAGAGGTCTATAGAGAGGAAATTAATAAATCACTAGATGAAATTCAGGAAAATGCAAACAATCAGGTGAAGGAGATCAATAAAATGGTTCAAGATCTGAAGATGAAAATGGAAAAAATAATGAAAGCACAAACTAAAGAAAACCTGGAAAGAGAGAACTTAGAGAAGAAAACAAAGACTGCAGAGGTAAGCATCTCCAACAGAATACAAGAGATGGAGTAAAGACTCTCGGGTGTAGAAGATACAATGGAAGAATTTCATGCAAACATCAAAAAAATGTTAAATCTAAAAATTTCCTGACACAAAACATCCAAGAAATCAAAGACACCATGAAAACAGGAAATGAAGACAGAGAAAATGCCTGGCTCTAAGGCCCAGAAAATATTTTCACAAAATCATAAAAGAAAAATTTCCCCAATTTAAAGTAAGAGAAGTTACAAACATACAAGAGGCCTACAGAACACCAAATAGAGTAGGCCAGAAAAGAAAAAACTCCTGCCACATAATAATCAAAATACTAAATGTATGGAACAAGGGAAAAATATTAAAAGCAGTAAGGACAAAAGCCCAAGTAACAAAAAATGACAAACTTACTAGAATCACACCCAACCTACCAGAATCACATCCAACTTTTCAGTAGAAACCATAAAACCCAGAAGGGTCTGGAAAGGTGTCTTACAACCCTAAGAGACCGCAAATGATGACGCAGACTACTATACCCAGCAAAACTTGTAATAACCATAGATGGAGAAAACAATATATTCCACAACAAAAACAAATTTAAACAGTACTTATCCCCAAATTCAGCCCTATAAAAGACACTAGAAGGAAAACTCCAACCCAAGGAAAACACAGAAATAGATAACTTCACTTAGCAAAACAAAAATTACATAAGCACACAAACACACTACAACAACCAACATCAAAATAAAAGGACGTACAGCCACAGGTCATTAATCTCTCTCAACACCGATGGTTTCAACTCTCCAATAAAAAGACACAGAATAACAGAACCGATGTGTAAAAAGGACCCACATTCTGTTGCCTACAAGAAACATACCTCAGCCAAAATGATAGATTACCTGAGAGTAAAGACATGGAAGGTCTTCCAGGAAATTGAGCATAAGAAGCAAGCTGGAGTACCCATTCTAATAGATAATAAAATAGACTTTCAACCAAAATTAATCAAAAAATGAGGAAAGATATTTCATCCTCATCAAAGGAACACTAAAACAAGATGACATCACAATTCTGAACATCTATGCCCCAAATACACATTTGTAAAGAAACATTGATAAAGCTTAAACCATACGCTGTTCCCCACACATTAATAGTGAAAGACTTCAGCACCCCCTTTCTCACCAAATGATAGGTCAACGAAGCCCAGAGCCAGACAGTTTCAGAGTAAATTCTACCAGACCTTCAAAGAAGAGCTAATACCATTCAGAAATCTTTTTAGCTTCAAGAGATCCCATTTATTAATTGATGATATTAGTGCTTCCACTAACAATGTTCAATTGAGAAAGTATTCTCCTGTAACAATGAGTTCAAGGCTATTCCTTACTTTTTCTTCTGTCAAGTTCAGTGTGCCTGGTTTTATCTTGGGGTCTTTGGTTTCAAGTTGAATTTTGTTCAGGGTGATAAGTATGAATCTATTTGGATTCCTTTACCTATAGACATCCAATCTGACAGGCACTATTTATTGAAGATGCTGTCTTTTTTTCCAGTGTGCATTTCTGGCTTCTTTATCAAAATTAAGGTCTCCATAGGCATGTGGATTTATGTTAGAGTCCTCAATTTTATTCCGTTGATCAACATGCTCAGTTTAATGCCAATACCATGTTGTTTTTCTTACTATAGCTTTGTAATACAACTTGAAATCTGGAATAGTGATACCTTCAGCAGTTCGTTTATTGTTCAGGTCTTTTTTTTTTTCTTTAGCTATTCTTGATTCCCTGTTTTTCATATGCAGTTGAGAATTGTCCTTTTAAGATCTGTGAAGAATTGCGTTGAAATTTTGATGAGGATTGCATTTATTTTTTTCTCTCTTTTAAAAAAATTATAATTTATTCAGATAACATCCCAATTGTTGTCTCCTCACTTTTATCTTCTCATTCTCACCCTACCTCCCTCTTCAGACCTATTCCCCTCCCCTATTCCTCTGACAGAAGGGGACTGCCTCCCCCACCATATGACCACAGCCTATCAGGTGTCATCCAGATAATCTGTTTCCCCTTCCTCTGTGTGCTCATTGGACCTCCCCACCAAGGGGAAGTGAGGGCACCAGAGTTCATTCAGAGGCAGTTCCCACTCCCCCCACAACCATGGAGAATAAGCTATCCATTAGCTATATCTGAACAGGGGGTCTAGGTTTGATGCAGGCATTGTCCTTGGTTGGTGCAACAGTTTGTGCCATCCCCCCTGACTCAAGATCTCCCAGCCTTGATGGTCTCCTTGTGGGGTCACTGAACTCTCTGGGTTCTTCCATCTACCCATTCTTCCATATCATGCTCAGCACTCCACCCAGAGTCCAGCAGCGAGTCCCAGCATCTGTCCCCATCCCCTGCTAGGTGGAATCTCTCAAAGAATATCTATGTTGGGCTAATATTGACTTATAAGTGAGTATATACCATGTGTGTCTTTCTGGATCTGGGTTACCTTACTCAGGATGAGTGTTTCTACTTCCAGAGGATTGCATTTTTTTTTTTTATGTAACCAATATAAGGTCAGAGTGAATTTATCTTTTCAATCAATAAAATATTTTAATTTTTACAATTTTTATTAAATATTTTTACATATACATTATATTATTAAACATATGTCCAATAAACTACCTATAGAAAGAACCATGAAATAATCAGGAAATACACACACACATACATACATACACACATATATGTATGTGTGTGTGGATAGATAGATTGATAGATAGATAGATAGATAGATAGATAGATAGATAGATAGATAGATAGATAGCACACTCATAGTGGTTTGGCTACTTGTATTTGGAAACCTTGAAGAAAATATCTTTCCTATCTTGGTGAGCCTAAAATTCTTAATGTAAATCAATATCTAGCATATCACATTACTATCAACTTAAAACATCTACCTAGACTTAAAAACATCTTAACCCCTAAACAACTAAGCTTAATTGTAAAGCTAAACTATCTGGTCTTCAACCCCATCAGAGACTTAAGAAAGAATAAAATTAATTACCTGAGTGTACAAGGAGTGCAGGTTAGCAGCTTCCCAAATGAGAAGATGACAGAGACAGTTTGCTGCCTGAACAGTCACCCAAAACTATAACATTGGAGCATCATCTTCAGCCTTATGGCTCAATATATTTGATAGACATATTTGTGAGGCAGGAACTATTGAGGACTTGCTTACCTTGTCTCAGCAGAGTTTGGCCATCAACTCTGCCTGTATCCAAGCATGTCCATTTTTAAGCAGAATTCTGCCTGTATTAGAAATTAGGACATTTTCCCCAGTGCTTTATTTGCCACATTTGAAGCCATTTCCAAAAGGAGGTTCTTTGATTCTTGTCATCTTTGAGTCTATATGTCTCTGTAGTTTTTGAAGACCTTATTTATTTTACTTTTCTATCTATAGAATCACATCTATCTATTACACCTAGGATATATATTCTTGTGATAAAAATAGACTAGTAATTATAATTAACTGGTATAATTTACTTATCCTAAACAGCCTGCAATAGCACTTTCAAAGTATTGGAAATAAACCTTGTATTTATAATTGAGTTATATAAGTACATAACTGCATATTAGTGTAGAAACATATATAATGTGTGTGAAGAATAATCTTAAATTTGAATTCTATACAAATGTATATAAAATTAAATTTATTTTTCCTATCATCCCTATACATTTCTTTCTTTTCAGACCCTATCTCCAAACCTAAGAATGAAAGATAAAGGAAAGGAGAGGCATCCTTAAGCCCACCTTTTTTTTCTCTCTAAATAAGGCCAATAACAACTTATAACCAACTCCCAATGAAAATAAACATCTATCTATCACCCAAGAAAGCAACCAAAAACTTGCCCAAGCTCCCTTAAGGGAAATGGGGTGTGGTTCTCCTAAGGTTTCTTCTGGCTGACTTGGAGTGAATAATATCTTTGTAGGGGCCCAAATAAAGTTGGGGAAATGGTTAAACAAGCCAGGAATAGCATTTGTGGTCCAGTCTAAATGTTGAGAAATTCCAGGATTAACTAGAGTCCTGGGTAGAACAGTCTGAAATGCTGGACCAATTGGGATTGGATGCTTTCTTCCAAGCTGTCCTGGGAGCTGTCCTGTTCTAATGAGGCACAGCAACTGAAGCACTTGGTGATGGGACATGAAGAATGGAGAATGTCAGTGTCCAGCATGCTGAGAGGAATGAATCCTCTCAGGTCTGATCCAGCATCAACGTCCAGTTCTTTTGTTCTGAAAACATAATTTCTCACAAGCATTATTCCTAAAATTATAAATGTATAAGGTTTAGGATGCACAGAACAATTAATGCCAGTTCTCTGCTCTTTCTATGTGCAGAAAAAAGGCACCTGTACATATTCACTCATGCCATAGGAAGAATGACATCTAATAATAATTCACAGGGATTCTATAGCCAACAAAGCATTGTCTATGCATAAACATTCATGTCTCAGCCAGTCTCAGAGCTATTCCCATGTAGTGGGATTAGCAATATAAATTGCCTGCTTGTTCTGCAGTTTAAATTCTTCACATCTTGATTATACCCCCTCCTTCATCCCTTCCTAATCCCTCTCCCACTCTCATCCCCTCTCACTCCCTCTCCTCATCCTCAGAAAAGGGAGCCCTCCTCCCCTAAATTCTGAACTCTACCTAGCAAGTCACATCTGTACTACCTGTATCCTCTTCCTCTGTGGCATGGCAAGGCTGCCCTGCCAGGGGGAGGCTATCAAAGTAGGGGAGCCCGAGTTCGTGGACCTAAACCCTCTGCTCAGATATAGTAAATAGGCAGCACGGTTTGCTTGTGGGTCCCACAGATGATTGTATTTAACCTATAGACTGCCTTTGGTAAAATGGCCATTTTTACTATGTTAATCCTACTAATCCATGAGAAATCTTTGCATTTTCCCTCAATTTCCTCAGTGTCTGTTGTTATGTCCCTCTGATTTCTGACTTTGTTAACTTGGATATTCTCTCTCTCTCTCTCTCTCTCTCTCTCTCTCTCTCTCTCTCTCTCTCTCTCTCTCTCTCTCTGTCTCTCAGTTAATTTTGTATAGTGCTTTGTTGATCTTGTTGGTTTTCTCAAAGAACCAACTCTTTGTTTTATTGATTCATTGTATTGTTCTCTTTGTTTGCATTTCATTGATTTTAACTCTGGGTTTGTTTATTTCTTGCCATCTACTCCTTTTTGTTCTAGAGCGTTCCAGTGTGCTGTTAAGTTGCTAGTTTGAGATCTTGAGTTTTTTATTTGTTGTTTGGTTTGGTTTGGTTTGGTTTGGTTTGGTTTGGTTTGGTTTGGTTATGTAGGACTTAGTGCTATGAACTTTCCTCCTGCCACCACTTTCATTATGTCATATAATTTTGGGTATATTGTGGCCTTATCTTCATTGAATTCTAGGACATCTTTAATTTTTTGCCTTAACTCTGTCTTGACCAGTTTTCTCATTCAGTAGTAGGTTGTTCAGTCTCCATGCTTTGTAAACTTTCTATTGTTTCTGTTGTTTTATCCAGCTTTAATCTTTGGAGCTAAAATAGGATCCAAGGAATTTTTTTCAGTTTTCTTGTACCTGTTGAGACTGCTTTGTGTCCAAGTATGTGGTCAATATTGGAGAAATTTCCATGAGGTAAAGAGAAGGTATATTCTTCTGTGTTTGAGTAAAATGTTCTGTAATGTCTGTTAGGTCCATTTGGTATGTGACATCTGTTAGCTCCAGCATCCCTCTGTTTAGTTTTTTACTAGATGGCCTATCTATTTGGTGAGAGTGGAGCCCTGAAGCTTCCCATTATTAGTGTGTGAGGGTCAATAAGTGATTTAAGCTGTAGTAGTGTTTCCTTTATAAACTTGGGTTTCCGTATATTTGACACACAGATGTTAAGAATTGCAATGTCCTCCTGATGGATTTTTCCTTTAATGAGTATACATTGTCCTTTCCAATCTCTTCCCATTAGTTTTAGTTCGAACTCTATTTTGTCAGATATTAAAATGGCTACATCAGCTTGCTTCTTAGGTCCATTTCTTGGAATATCTTTTTTGACCCTTTACTATGAGGTTTTCTGTCATAATTTTTTTAGATTTAGACTTTTCTTTAACTAATATTTCTTCTATTGAATATTCAGCAGCTAAGTTTCTTTCTCTTTACCATCTTTTGTATTCTGCTGGTGAAGCTTGCCTCTGTAGTTACTATTCAAATTATTAAATATTTCATTTCCATAATTTTGTTAATTTGAGTTTTCTTTATTGATCCTAATTTTATTTTCAGGTCTTGAACAGTTTTATTTATTTCTTCCCACTGTTTGTGTTTTCCTATATTTCTTTAAGGGATTTATTTGTTTCCACTTTAAGGATCTTTATCATCTTCATAAAGGCTGTTTCAAGGTCTTTTTCTTGTGTTTCTGCTATGTTGGCATATTCAGGACCCACTTTGGTAGGATTACTAAGATCTACTGGAAACATAGTGTCCTGGATGTTATTGGTTGTGTTTTTATGCTGGTATCTAGGCATCTGGGATTGGTCCGTGTGCAGATGGCTAGTTTGTCTTTGTTGGGTGTTTTGTTCCTTAGCTTTTGTTTCTTATCTGGAATTTAGGAAAGTGTGGTGGCTGTATGTTGTCTAGAAGTTGAGATTGAGGAATAGGGATAGGATAGGCATCTGAAGGAGTTCACAGGAGAGAGGAAAACAGAATGTTTCACCAGGATTTGCTTTTTTTTTTTTTTTTTAGCATCCTTGGAATGGGTGTAGAGTAAAGACAGGTCACTCCAGAAGGTCTGTTATAGAGCTGGGGATACAACTGGGGTTGGATCTTGAGGAATGGAAGGAGAGGGGAAGATCTGAAACCAACCTGCCTGCTTCCCTGATAGGAGTGGCTAGTGGGTGAGCAGGATGCTCGTGCTATTGTTGGGTGCTGGGATAAAGCAATAAGTGGTGGGAAGGAGGTTAGGAGATGATAGAATGTGGGATCCACAGGAGATGTGTGCAGTGCAGGAAGCAGGTGTTCCATTGCAGAGCTAAGGATGTGACTAGGAGATTGAATTTGGAGGAGAGGAGGAATTGGTGAAGATCTTCAGATAGATTATCTGTCTCTCAAAGTCTGCTCTACTTGTGTGTTCCCAGAGAATGTTGGAGGCTGGGGTAATGTAAGGAGTTGGGGGAAGGATGGTTGGGATATAAGAGCCTCCT